>NW_010182076.1:28329-34461 GCF_000695765.1 Mesitornis unicolor
GCTGAAAGAGGTAGGAAACTGTTTTGCTGGAATGTGAGCAGATTGGTTTTTGGAGTGATTGGAATTGCTCAGCAGATTTCAGAAGGCCATGTTCTGTAATGAGAACTTGGCTTCTGGATTTATTTATTTTGTATAAACCTTTTACTATAAAAAATGATGTACAGTCACCATTTGGCTTGCATCTTTCCTTGGGTAATAGTAGCCACTCTTTTATTTGCAGTCATGAGGGATCTGTTAAGGAAAATTAGATTGTTTATTGCACTTGCTGCAAAACAGTGTTGCTTTGTATCTTCCTCAAGAGAGCGAGCTTTAAAAAATGTGTCTGAACGTGATGGAATGAAAGCTTGTTGCTCAGAGTATTGCATAAGACTTTTTCTGCACCATGAGAGAAGAGATGGACAAGTACAGGCAAGCAGAATATAGCAGTGTAATAAATGTACATTATGACCATTATTTTACTTGAAGAAACCATGCGTTTTCTGCAGGCAGTCCCCCAGTGCACTGTAGATCTGCCTTTCAGTGACCAAATGAATTCACTGGTACCGTCTGCAGACAATAGGGAATGGGCCTGCCCTGGGCTGCGTTGGTTTACTGAGGATTCAGTCTTCTGTATTTGGGGCTTAGGTAGTAGAACTTATGTGTACGGACCTTGAATACCTTTGGTATCAACTTCCTTGGCTTTTTTGCTTTGAATGAACAGAACATTATTTTGTTGCATTAAGATTCTAGATGGATTTTTTTTCTGATTAAATGTTGTTTGTTTTAATTTTTCAAAATTCTTGAGTTGTCTGTACCTTAAACTAATCAAAACATCTATATAGCTGTCTCTTCTACCAGAAATACTTATTTTATAAGTGTAAGGGATGGAGAATTTCTTCATTCTTGCCATTTTGGTGGTATTTCCTGAAAAAGGGAAAGATGTATTTAGGCCATATGTATTTATTAAGCACGTCTGCTATTAAGTTATCCATTACAAGATTAGTTTTCAGTGGCCATGACAGTTAAATCACAGTGTATCTGATTATCTTCAGGCTGAATTCTCTTGTGCTTTTTGTTTTAGTCCAGTCATATAAAACATACAGTAGAGATTTCTGATTAGAATTAGAGTCCCCTGTGGCTTCGTTTTAGAAAACCTGAGTGTAGCAGGATGTTCAAAGCAAGAAATGAGAAGACAGTGGTATCACTGGGGGATATTTATACCTACTGCATGCAGCTTGAAATGAAAGGCAAGATACTTTGCATGTTGGATAGTGGAAGTTGTCCTGGTTTTGCTGGGATAGAATCAGTTTTCTATTCAGGAAAGCTGCATTTCTGCAAAGACTGCAATACTTGATTTCACGGGAAGAAAGTTGATGAGACACTTTGTTTTAGTTTTCAGCCGTCTCTGGTATGCAGCGATCAAGGTCTTTAGCAGTTTTGAGTGAACCAGGTGCAGAAGCTGGGGGGAACAAAAACCAGGGCAGCTGACCGCAAGCTGGCTAACAAAATTATTCTATACCGTAAGAGTCATGCTCACTATAAACTGGGGACTGTGATGAGGACAGCCCTCTTTCCTTGATGGCTGCTGTCCCTGCTTGTTATGAGCATCACAGCTTGTGACCACTATATCAGACAAGCATAGCTCTGTGTCCTTCATATTAATACTGTTGTTAATACTGGGTTTTATTATTATTATTTTGTTAAATCTGTTTCTGTTTCAACCTGTGGGTCTTCTTTCTTTTTCCCGATTCCTCTCCCCAGATGGGGAGGAGTCATCAGGTGATAGAGCAACTGTCTAAACAACAACAGTAGATTAGGCAGGTTACTTCAAAGATTTGCTTATGCTTCTTTGTCAGTAAATTATGAGTACTTTTGAGTTTATTTGGCAGATGAAGGGAAGATGGATTATGCTTGTTTAGTAAATTAAGAAACCAACAGTTGATAGTTACTAAAGGAATCAAGTATTAAGTGTCAAGGACGATAATAGTGACGTGTCAGTGTCTCAGAAATAATAGGAAGATCTCTGTGAAGTGGATGACAGAGAAAAGGATGGATAAATACTCAGTTGAGGAGGGCAAAAAGTTATGGAAAATGAGAAATTATGAAAAGGATCAGTATTGTCTAAAATATCTGATTTCATAGCTGTTTAGGTCTATGAGAGGGGACTAGTGTAAACTGGAGGATAAAGAGCATGAAGGAAGAAGACCATAAAAATCAGAAGCAAGGGAAAAACCCACTAAAAAAAAAAGTCTTCAAAACTGAAACTTGACTCATCTCATGGATCTCACTGTTCTCTGGCCTCCAGCATTCTGCCCCTGGTGTTCTGTCCCTTGCTTGGGAGAGAAGATTATTCCCCAAAGTTTTCCCTGACTGTAGTATTTTCCATCACTAGGTTGTCCAGTGGTTGTTCATGTGATGGGTTATAGGTCTGAAGAGTGTGGGAGTCATTGGACTAGATGAATGATACTGCCTGTTATAGCAGAAATGGTTGTTTGAACAAATGTAGAGCAACATCGAAGCCTTAGTGTGAGATACTGAATTGATGCAACATCCTTCTTGAGAGATGATATTATGCAAGTGTTGGACAGAGAGAGACTCAGAGGTGTGGGGTTTATTAAATCATCTATGGTAGGATCTAGGAGGATCTTAGCTTTTTAAGAAAATATTTGAAAGGATTGAAGAGTAAAATTAATTTTTGGCTCCAGAAAAAAGGACAAGAAAGCATGTTCAGCTTCAGTGTTCCAAAGAGGAAGCAATAAAACCAAAACTGAAAAGCATTTGTGAGAAGAACCGTATCTCTTTTGCTTTCAGTTGAAGTGTTAGGTTTTCTGAAGTTGTTGCAACAAGGGACTGGAAAGAAACCTAGAGTGAAAATCTGCCCAGCAGCTGCCCAACAGTGACATAACATCAGAACAAGCACTGGCTCATGTCATACCCCCCATCAGTCTCTGTCTCCCTTTGAGCACTTCATGAGTCTTTTGGATCCTGATGAAATTTAACAGCTTAGGGAGCAGGAAGTTTATACACTATATGTGTAATTGGTTGTTACTTGACTTCATGTTAATTCTGTGAGGTTCAGAACTTTTCAACTTGTCTGGAATAAGTGATACTGTATAAAACGTGGCTCAAGTTCTTTGCATAATTTCTTCGGGGATCAGTTCTGCCGAGGGAAGCATCTCCTGCAGTGACCACAACTGGCTCAAAACGCCTGCTGCTGCTCAGAGAGAGTGCCTGGACCTGGGGAGGCTCGGGGCTGAGGCTGGGAAGGGACGGTCTCGCCTGGACATAATGCAGCCTTTCCTGCATCACTAGCATCCTCATCTGTTCAGTCTGGAGGTGGATCTAGTCCTAACTCAAGGATAAGCAGAGAGAAAGCGGCATTTTAAAATATAATTTCTCATGGCTGCAAAACCCAACACTGACTAAAAGCAAGGGAAAATGTATCAGTTGGTAACTCAGCAGCATTCTCCACTTAAATCAATGGAGCTGCTTGTTAGCTTGGAGGGGGCTTTATGCTTCATTTTGACTTACTCATTAGTGTGCATGAAGTGTCATCATTGAGTTTAATGAGTAAACTTGATTTAATGGATAGTTAAGAAGCGAGAGTTAGTATGCTTTAAAAAATTGTTCTATAATGTTTTTAAATGGCTTTTAATTTTTTTTTAATTATTTATTTTCTTGAAGAAACATGAGTCTTCAGATTGACTGGGTTTAAATGCAAAAAGATTAAAAAATTGCAGTACAGAAATTAAAAAAGAGTTACATTTGAATTCTTCCTCTGGTGTCAAGCGCATTGAACGTAGTATGTGTCACTGGACCTTTGTTTTGCTTGATGAACTAGGGTTCAGATAGGCAATTGGGTGACAGTCTTGTCTGCCTGTAAGAGTGAGTTTGTTAAAATGTGAAAAGATTACAAACTAAAAAATAAAATATAAACAGCTGTTTAGAATAGAGTAGAACAATAGCTGTAGGTTGCCTATGAGGAGCTGTAAATGCTACTTGCTCTTTATTCTATTGATTTCACATTACTTCAATTCACATGTTGACGTCTAGATTGAATTTCTCATAACAATCACTTTTTCAATTTTTTCACATGACCTAGGAGAAATTATAGCATCTTACTGGAGGTAACAGTATGCCTTCATAGAACCACAGAAAAATTAAGTTGGAAAGGACCTCTGGAGGTGGTCAAGTCCAAACTGCTGCTCAAAAAAAAAGGTCTACCTTGAGTGGGATTAGTTTCCCTGGGACTCCATCCAGCTGAGCTATGAAAGTATCTGAGAATGGAGGCTCTACAATCACTCTTGGCAGCCTGCCCCAGCAATTAGCTGCTCTCTTTATAAAATCATTCTTCCTTATGTCCAACTGAAAATTCCCCATGTTGCAACTAGTGACTATTGCTTCTCATTACGTGACAGTACACCTCTTAGAAATTGGCATGGTCTCCTCGGCAAGCCCTCTCTTCCTTTGATTAGTTGAAGGCTTCAAGGAGATTCCCTGCCCTAGCCTTCTCTTTCAGCTGAGGTATCCCAGCTCTCAGCTCTTGTGCTCCAGCCTGCCAGCCACCTTGACCTCCCTGGTGGATGGACTTCCCTTGTAAGTCGATGTCTGTCTTGTGCTGGGTGACCAAAACTGAACATGGTATCAAGGTGCAGTTTCTCAAGTGCCACAGAGGAAGAGTCACTTTCTTTGACCTGCTGCCTATTCTCTTGCTGGTGTAGTCAAGGTGCATGCACAGCCTGCATAAAGGTGGGCTGCTGACTTATGTTCAACTTCTTGTCTATCGGGATACCTAGGTCCCTTTCTGCAGAACTGTCCCCTAGCCTGACAGTCCTCAGCTTGTACTTCTGCATGGCTTTACTCTTTCCAGTGCTGAGGACTTTGCTTTTTTCTTTGTTGACCTTCGTGGAGTTGCTCTCTGCCCACTCCTCCAGCTTGTTGAGGTCCCTCTGAATTGAGGCTGTACTCTCCCTTGTATCAGCTACTATTCTCAATTTAATGTCATCTACCAAGATGCTAAGGCTATGTTCTGTCCTATCATCTAGGTCATTAATGAAGATATTAATCAGCATCACCCCTTCTATCAACCCTGCAGGAGCAACATGAGTAACCAGTCTGTAGTTGAACTCAGTACCCTTTGAGCCTTCCAATACAGACTGTTTTCACCCAACTTGTAATCCTACCATTCAGTCCCTATCTCTCTAATTTGCTTACAAAGGATGCTATGAAATCCTGCATAGATATCCTTGCTCAGTTGAAGTATATGGTGAAGGGTCTGGAGAACAAGTCTTATGAGGAGCAGCTGAGGGAACTGGGATTGTTTAGTCTCAAGAAAAGGAATGCTGAGAGGAGTCCTTATCACTCTCTACAACTGCCTGAAAGGAGGTTGTAGAGAAGTGGGTGTGAGTCTGTCCTTCCAAGTAACAAGTGGTAGGACAAGAAGTGGAGTCAAGTTACACCAGGGGAGGTTTAGGTTAGGAAAAACTTCAGCACTGAAAGGACTATCAAAGACTGGAGCAGGCTGCCCAGGGAAGTGGTTGAATCACCATCCTTGGGTATATTTAAAAGCTGTCTAGATAAGGTACTCAGGGACATGGTTTAGAAGGGAGCATGGTAAAGTTAGGTAACTGTTGGACTTGATGATCTTAAAGGTCTTTTCCGACCATAATGATTCTATATGACATCCGCTGCTTTCCCCTTGTCCATAGAGCAAAACTTTTCGTTAGAGCATGAGATTGGCTAAGTGTGGTTTATCCTTGATAAATCCATGCTGGCTTGGCAATTAAGAGCAAGCTTTGATCAGGTGAGGCTACAGTTTCTTCCTCCCTGAGGGAAGAGCACCTCATGGTCATTGTAGCCTCACATCTGGGTGGTGTCTTCCCTCAGGAGTTTGTCCAGTACCCTGACATGCCAGCAGTTGCTGCTTAAGCTGGTACGGGGCACCTTGCCCTGCAGCAAGTCACCACCTGTGTTATTCAGATCCAGGAGCCTTGCAGAGTCCTCAGCAATGTCTCCAGGTTTCCTGTGCACCTCTCTCACAGCAATGGCTGTGCCAACTGCCTTGGTCCTCGTTGCTGGAGATCCCTAGGGGTCAAGTCCCTGGGAGGCTGGACCCGAGTCTCTTCACTGCCTCGCAGCATCTCCTGCTCAGCA
>NW_010182076.1:34492-74526 GCF_000695765.1 Mesitornis unicolor
ACTGTGCTGTCTCTTTGCTGTTCTGCATTTGATATGAAGCATTGTGTATGTGTCAAATGTCATTACTAATAATAGTTATTTATTAAAATATGATGCAATCATATAAATGGATCTTTTCTTTTAATGTCTTTCTTTGAGAATGGCCATAGCCAGTATTTGTCATACATATGTAACATTTTGCTATTTCAATTGAAGATGTAGCCAAAAAGTAGGAATTTTACTTCTATTCTGCATTTTATGAATAGCCTGCAGGGCTTTTTTTTTGTCTGAAAGAAGGCATCATAATGAGCAGTCCTGCAGTCTTTGACTTGAGCTCCTTCTAACTGTGAAACCACAGAAATTTTTTTCCTCTATTAGTAGTCTCCTACAGATTGCTTTTACTGTCCTTCAGAGGGACAGGCAGTCTCAAGGATCCCTTTCCTACCAGGAGTCATAGTGGAAAAACAAGAGATTTCTTTCATGGCTGGCATGTGTGTCCGAGTTCATTGCCCTCCTTCTGCCAGGAATGTAGAAGTTGAATGCTGGAGAGTCTGGAACTCAAATCTCTGGGACAGTGAAGTTATTAAGAGACTCCTGATAACTGTAAACTGGCCAAGCAATTGCCATTAAAGGTCTGAAGAGATAATGTACCTTGGACTAAGATCTCACTGTAACAATTTATGCTTGTTAAGATTCCCAGAAGCTGTAGAACATGGCAGAACTTATGCAGAAAATACATTCCATTTATAATCACCAGAGAATTAACAGATACACACTGAACGAGCATTTTCATTACTGGTCCAGGCCCTGATGCTATCTGTTTGTAGGAAGTCAAGAATAGGAAAACTGTGATGAAGGGAAAAATTGCCTGTAATTTGCATCCTTCAAAGCTCTTAATAGGGAGGTATGTTAAAACAATATAATTGCAACTGAGTTCAAAAGAATCTGAAGTGCCATCTGTCCCACCATTTATTTTTGATGTGAAATATAAAAAGATGACTTGATAGGTACTGTACAGACAGAGAAGCTGAATTCGTTTAGAGGAACAAACATATTTTGTCTGTATGGCAGTAAAGCAATACTTCTGGCCACATGTCTCCTTTTGTATTTTTTTCTGCTGCTCAACACTGTCATTTAAAAATTGATTTAAACTTTGAAACTGTTCCTGGTTTAAATTTTGCATTCTCCACCAGATTAAGTTACAGTGCAAACTCAGATTTCTTTCTGAAGGAAAAGTGGAGGCTCTCGATTATGTAAAGAAAATCCTCAGTTAAGATGTGTAATGTATTTTAATTGAAGATGAAACAAAATTTGGAAATGCTTCCAAATGAGCATCATTTTAGAGATCTCTGTTCCCAAGTATAAGATGACTTCTTCAGGATTTCTAGTGTAGGAGGATTATAACAACATGGGATGGACTGGCAGTGGTGATGCTCAATGATAGATCAGGAAGTGAGTATCAGTGGGTGACCAGGAGGAAAGAAATGTTTGCCCTATAGAAAATAATAAGGCAGCATTTCAAAGATACAAATTTTTTTTGTTAATTAGTGGATGAAATCTGCTTTTCTCATGACTTGGGTTGGTTAAATTGAAAACAGTATATATTCAGTCATTTAAAGAGCAGTTTTGTACGACAGACAGTAGCTTTCACAGGGCAACCCTGTTGCACTGAAACTGTTTTGTCTGTGTGAGATTTTACATGAGATGACAAGCGTGTTTAATTACAGTGACATACCGTTAATCAAATATAACCTGCATGTCTACTGAAAGATAAGCTGAGCTGTGGTCTTTATTCCACTGACTGTATTGACTAGCTCTTCATTACCAATCTTTGTTATAGAAGCTTAGACATTTTATTTCTACGTGGGCGTACAAAATTAGATGCTTTAATCTTGAACTATATCCCATATTGAGTATCTGAGACGAGTGTAGTTCTGAAAGATGTGGGCAAAGTGTCCTTGCCTAGAAGCATCCACATACCCTTAGTTTGCTGCAAAGGATCTGATGCTGGTGAGATTCAAGGTGGGAAGAGCAGCATGTGAGCTTGTTATTTGGATTTCCTGCCCTGCCTGGAAATATTGTGTTGGCATTTGAAAACTTAAGTTGCAACTTAGTAAGTGTATTTTCCTGTACACTATATAGTACCTGTAAAAGGCAATCTCTCCAGCAAACTGCGTGCAGTAATGGTTGTAAAGCCTGTATCTTCACTCTGAAGTGATGACAAGCCCAGCAAGCTCACTTAGCTGTAGTTCAGGCTCAAAGCACCTACACTGTTTAGGAAAAGCAGTGCTTAGTGTGCCTAGCCCTGTCTCTGTCAGCAAAATGAAAAAAAGCGTGAGTATGTATTCTGGTAGTTGTGGACTCAAGTTTCCCTCTGCTTAAGGAGAGCTGAGGCTGACTGCTGAGTATGAGCTTGTAGTCAACCATATGCATGTTTGGTTTGTCTGTAATGGAGACTGACAATGCAGACATACCTAGTAAAAACAGGAGAATTACCCTTGGATTCTGAACAATTCTGTTAGAAAAAAATTCATGTTATTCATATTGCCTATGTATTGTCATCTGGGCACCATAAATTTCTCTTGACAGTTTTTCTAACCTATAAATACTGCTTTTTATTTCCACACTGATGCTGTTTTCCAACCAAGATAGGTGCTTTTCAGTAACTGAACATTTCTATTTGGTGCATAAAGCATTGTGGTCTTCCAGACTTTATTAATAAAACCACCTAAGTTTTGAAGATTGGCTTTGAAAGGAGAGAGAAAAGTAGTTTTATTGTGAGGCCATAAAATATGATTGATTCTCCCTGTATTTCCAGGTACTCCCATTGGAAAACAGAATGAAGGACAACACGCGTTTCCCACAGGTGCTGAACATTGGCATGGGAATTGTCATGACCTTGTATATCTCACTGGCCACTCTAGGGTATCTGCGCTTTGGGGATGAAATCAAAGCCAGCATAACTTTAAACCTACCACAAGATATATGGTAAGTGCATATGTGACTTAAAACCACCAATCTAGAAGGCAGAAATGCTGCAAAGTTGTTCCATGCCTCAGTGGTGTCATGCTTATAACTGATAGGTGCTCAAACTCTTAAAAAAACTATACTGTACATACTGTCTCGGTGCCTTCTACAGTTGAGCTGTGTTCCTAGCTAGCATAGGATATCTTTGCATATTGAAAGGAATTGTGTATGGAAACAGATCAATGGTCTTTGTAGCAGAGTATTCCATCTCTAGCGGGAGGTAGCTGCAGGTGTACTGAAGGAGGGAATATGTGATTTGCAACCAGCTATACTGCAGTTCTGAAACCAGCTGGTTTTACCTTGGATACCCTGGTAGTATAGTGGCCTTTTTAGTGGAATCAATGAGTTTAGCAGGTAAAAAACTGCAATAGAAGATATCAAAGCTAAATTGATCTGTAGTTCAGATGCAAGTCCATGGATAATGTATGATAGTGGCTTCCTGTGCTTGCTGATGTCTCAGGGATATTATAATTTTTATTTAGCTTTTTTATTAAATGCTACTAGAGCTCCACATGTCATGCTGAAGAAGTGCTTAAGACTATTTCAACTGGTGCACTGTGAGTTTTGTATCTACAGATAGATATATACTGTAACTATTAATTTAAATATAACTCTTCATTTTTTAGTGCCTTTATGTCTGATGGGCCTAAAATTAGGTGTATCAGCAGTGCACAAGTGCAAAAGCTGAAAAGTATTTTAATGTTTTCATTCTGATCAAGTAATGTCTTACATATAATATGCTTACATCTTGTTATTTGGTGTCTGTTGTGGTGGGGTATTGAAGCAGTGAAATCTCAGATTATGTGAAACAAAAACTGCTTTGCTGAACTGAACACAGAGTCCTTTTTTTACTCTTTGAAAAAAAGTATATAACATTTAAAGAGTGTTTCCAGTTTTCAAGAGTTGTTTTTCACTCTTTTTCCCATTTTTATTCCTTAGAGTCAGTATGAGCTACGCATTTTTAATGTTCGTCAAAAGCTTTGTTTAATTGCCTGACTGATTCCAATGACAAATACATGAAATGATAAAATGCATCTTGGATGAATGCTTTTTGATTGCTAGAATTTTCATGTATCTATTGTTGCATTTTTGCATGCTTAGTTTTTGTACTGCTGTTATAAAAATTGAGATTTGGGCCTAAATGCTTTTGCCAGTTTTGTTGAATTTTTTTTCCTATCTTTTCCTATGGTTCTGGTTTTTGAGGCATATTGCTCATAACTCATTTGATTGTGTCCTTTCATTGGACATGCATTAAAAAAACAAGAGGTATTCAAACATTGCTATAAGCAATTCAGTCTCACCTTTGTGCCTGACAAGATCATTGAGCAGATCCTCCTGGAAACTGTGCTACGGGACATGTAAAGTGAGGTGACTGGTGACAGCCAGCGTGGCTTCACTAAGGGCAAATTGTGCCTGACAAATTTGGTGGCCTTCTACAATGGGGTTACAGCAATGGTGCATATGGGAAGAGCAACTGATGCCATCTGCCTGGACTTGTGCAAAGCATTTGACACTGTCCTGCATGGCATTCTTATCTCTAAATTGGAGACATATGGACTTGATGAATATGAATTATTGGATAAGGAATTGGCTGGATGGTTGCAGTCAAAGAGTTGCAGTCAATGCCTCAATGTCCAAGTGGAGATAAGTGATGAGTGGTGTTCCTCAAGTGTTGATATTGGGACCGACACTGTTTAACATCTTTGTCAGGGACATGAACAGTGGGATAGAGTGCACCCTCAGCAAGTGTGGTGATCACACAAAGCTGTGTGGTGTGGTCAGTGCTGGAGGTAAGGGATGCCATCCGGAGGGACCTTACCTGACTTCAGAGGTGGGGCTGTACAAACCTTATGAAGTTCAGCAAGGTCAGATGCAAGACCCTGCACATGGGTTGGGCAATCCCAAGCACAAATACAGGTCGGGTGGAGAACAGATTGAGATCAGTCCTGAGGAGAAGGGCTTGTGGGTGCTGGTTGATGAGAGGCTCAACATGAGCCAGCAGTGTGTCCTTGCGGCCCGAAGGCCAACTGTATCCTGGACTGCTTGAAAAGAAGTGTGACCGGTAGGGCGAGGGAGATGATTCTGCCCCTCCACTCTGCTCTTGTGAGACCCCACCTGGAGTACTGCATCCAGTTCTGGGACCCCCAACATACGAAGGATGTGGACCTGTTGGAGAGAGTACAGAGGAGGACCACAAAGATGATCAGCAGCATGGAGCACCTTCTCTATGAGGACAGGTTGAGAGAGCTGGAGTTGTTCAGCCTGGAGAAGACTCCAAGGAGACCTTATTGCAGCTTTCTACTACTTACAGGGGGCCTGCAGGAAAGCTGCGGAGGGACTCTTTATCAGGGACCTGGACAGGCTGGAGAGGTGGGCCCATGCCAACCTCTTAAAGTTCAACAAGGCCAAGTGCAAGGTCCTGCACCTGGGTAGGGGCAATCCCAAGGACAAATCCAGGCTGAGTGGAGGATAGCTCAAGAGCAGTCCTGAGGAGAAGGACTTGGGGATGTTGGTCAATGAAAATGTCAACATGAGCCAGCAATGTGCGCTTGCAGCCCAGAAGGCCAACCGCATCCTTGCTGCATCAAAAGAAGTGTGGCCAGCAGGGCGAGGGAGGGGATTCTGCCCCATTTCTGTGTTCTCGTGAGGCCCCACCTGGAGTACTGTGTCCAGTTCTAGCCCCCCAATACAAGAAGGACATGGGGCTGTTGGAGCACATCCAGAGGAGGGCCACAATGATGGATCAGAGGGCTGGAGCACCTCCCCTGCAAGGACCAGCTGAGAGAGTTGGGGCTGTTCAGCCTGGAGAAGGGAAAGCTCCAGGGACACCTTATTGCAGTCTTCCATTTCCTGAAGGGGTCCTACAGGAAAGCTGGGGAGGGACTTTTTACAAGGGCAGGTAGCGGTAGAATGAAGGAGAATGATTTTAAACTGGAAGAGGGTAGATTTAGACTAGATATTACGAGGAAATTCTTTACTGTGAGGGTGGTGAGACACTGGCATAGGTTGCCCAGGGAAGCTGTGGATGCCCACTCCCTGGAAGTGTTCAAGGCCAGGTTGGACAGGGCTTTGGGCAACCTGGTCTGGTGGGAGGTGTCCCTGCCCATGGCAGAGGGGTTGGACTGGGTGATCCTTAAGGTCTTGTCCAACCCAAACCTTTCTGTGATTCTGTGACTCTGTGATTACTGCATTCATTCTGTCTATATGATGCATGTGAAAGGAAAAATAGTTCTGTTTGTAATATTACATGGTATTGCTCATTGTTGATATGATTAGGGAAAAGTTTCTTTAAAATGGTAGGTCTGGATTTATTTACCTTAAGAGAAATGCCCTTAGAAAAGGAGGAAGGAGAGGAATGGGGAATATAAGGTTAAGTTGCTCACTCACTCTTTGTTCCTTATTGCACTCATGCAAGCAACGGGATGCACTGTATTCTGATTTAATGTTCTGCTTTGTTCTGTAGCCCTGCTGCCTAACAGGGCTTGTCAAATAGGAGTTTTCAAATAGCTCTTGGCTGCAGTGAAGAGGTGATAAGTTGATATTTATCCTGATGGCTTTACAGACGTAATGCAAAAAAAGAGACAATAAAAGAGATGGAAACTGGTGTTTTATAAGGTGGAGAATTGACATTATGGGTTTAATAAACTCAAAGCTGCTCAGGGCACATATGTTGAGATAACAAAGTAAGCTGTTTTCACCTTACCCTGGATAGTACCCCAGAGCACCAAATGAAATTAGGAGAAGCAGCTGAGTGGTACGCCCATGAGTTGTGATGTGTGATGCTATTGCTGCGCAGTGCTGTGGGTCTACCTGATACAGGACTGAACAAATGTGTGCATTTAACTGCGCTAGCAAAACAAATTTCTGGTGAACCATATGACAATATTTTGTTATTTGGTATTCGCATACAACGTCAGTAAGTGGTCAGATTGAATTAGAGAAATGCGAGGAGCGGACGAGTTTTTATAAGAAAGTGGTCATGTGGAAGACCCTGGAATATAGCAAAGCACTGAGACTTGGCTTGTATGTTTAATTCCAGCTGGACAATCCCTGTCTTAAAAAATAAGCTTTTCCTGATGAAGAAAATTAAAATTCTGCTGCTTTCTGCATTCTGTTTGATGTTTTTACAGATGAATTGACCGGAAAGAATACACAGGCCCTAGACCAGTTAAGGCCTTAAATTTAAGGCCTTTATAACTGCTTGTATTCTAAAAACATTCTGATGAATCAGAGCTTTTGAGAAGAAATTTGTTGCAGTTCAGTTCAGAATGTGTTTTGGAGCACAAATCATTGGTCAGCATAATACATTGATTAGAATATGTTGAAAATTGACCATCAAAAGAGTAGTGTTCAGCTATTTTTTTGCTGATCTTTAATGACAACTTCTTTCTGTAATAAAGGAATTCTACGTTACCACATTAAATAACTTTTAATATTTTACATGCAATTATGTTTAGCTGTCTGGAATATCTTAGTAACTCTTTTTCATATCCTCAGAAGTCTGCAGAGTACCTAGTGACGCAAATCTTTTTACTCAGTTTGTTGCTGACTGAGGAGAGGACACACAGGCACAGAGTACAGTTTACCTGTGATCACAAGGTACCTCCTGACTGAAGCCAAGGAGGGACTCAGACTCCATTTGCCTCAATCAGCACGTATTTATAGACAAAAAGTGCGTAATGATTGTTGTGTGACCATCAGCTCAAACCAAATCCTGTGGCATCTGCAAATACAGATTACTCGAAATTCTGCTTTAGTAGTTAGTGTCCTTTACTGTGGTTTTTTGGATTCATAGAGTGGTTTGGGTTGGAAGGGACATTAAAGCTCATCAAGCCCAAGCCCCTGCCATAGGCAGGGACACCTCCCACCAGACCAGGTTGCTCAAAGCCCTGTCCAACCTGGCCTGGAACACCTCCAGGGAGGGGGCATCCACAGCTTCCCTGGGCAACCTGTGCCAGTGTGTATCACCACCCTTATAATAAAAAACTTCTTCATTGTCCTTGGCTGGAGTCTCATCTTCAGTCTGAAGGTTCTTTCCACAATCTGTTCTTTGTTTAGATGTAAGTGACAGTCTTTGTGCAACAATTCCCATACTATGAATCTCAAAGGTTAACTACCTTACAAATACAGTGTATTAAAATTCAGCAAGAAGTTACATGGTACTAGTTCAAGTGGTAGCTTAGCATGATTAATGCCCTATTGAGTCTGCTTGTATTGATAGGCAAGTTTTGTTACACTAGTTTCCATTTTTTTCCCTTAAAAGAGGTACAACAAAATCTAAAATGTAGAATTGAGCACATATGAAGGATTTAGAAATTTTTTACAAGGTAGCCTAAGGAGTCATCTTATCTATACTTTGATGACATGCAGAGTGGAATAACACTAGAATGGAAAGAGGTTAATGAGAACAGAAATTCTTCCCTCTTCTTAAAAATGTAGCTTGTGCCTTTTACCTGTCTGTGCAGAGATAATTTAACTTTTTATGTAACTGATTTCTTGGAGTGGTGCAAGACAGCAGCTTGTGTTTGTCTGGCACAGGATTTAAAACCATCCTAAAGTAGCTTTACAACATAACACACAATCTCTTGGAAAAAAATCTCTCATCCCTAAAATTTTTGTATAATTACAGCAGCTCTGGCCCTGTATATTAGGAAAGACATTCCTGCATCAAAGTGAACTCTCTTTTACCTGCATATACATTCTTTTTCCAATGTCTTTTTGTTAGTAATGTATCCTGCCAATGTACCACTGGCATAAGGTTGGCACAATTTTGAGCTGTAAAACTTGATTCTCCTTTGTGTTGCTGTAAATCCCATGATATGGTACAGTAATGTACCATTTGTGTTCTGTGCCTAGCAGTTTTGAAGAGGAGGGTGTGCACAGCAAGAGAATTTGGTTATGGATATTTTCTAGCAGTAGAAGATAGTCCTTCCAATTTTAATAAGTGAAGTTTCCTGAAATGGCCTCTTCCCAGTGTGAAAAGTCTTTTTAGGAACACTTCATAAATGTGCAGAAATTTGGAGGATATTTGCATTGGTCTTTAAAATGTCCAGTGTTTACTGCCGCAGTGAAAGGTTTATCAGTGTACAGATTATATCTGTCTGATGTGAATTTGGAATTTTCTTTTCCCAAATAACTGTCTACTGTAGAACCTGTTCTTCTTTAAGTTTATTCATTTATGATTACATAATACTGTGGGTTTTTTTGTCCATATTTTGGTGATATGCTTATCTTCTGCAGTTTCACAGGCGGTTATAACTTGTATGCAGATTATGTTATCTTCTTGTTTGCTGGGAGGAAATAATATATACACACACGCCTGTATATGTGTATATATATCCTTAGTGCCATTAACAAGCTGATTTTTTTAAAAGAAAACTGCAAATTACGTGAATATGTGTAACTGTTTTGAACAGGTTATATCAGTCTGTAAAAATTCTGTACTCCTTCGGAATTTTTGTGACCTATTCGGTTCTGTACTACGTCCCTGCGGAGATCCTCATTCCAGCCATCACCTCCAAAGTGCAGCAGAAGTGGAAGTTACTCTGTGAGCTTGTGGCGAGAGCACTGTTAGTCTGCTCAACCTGTAAGTATGTGCAGAACATCCATAAAAAAGCTTGCTTTTACATGTTGTTGAGGCTTTCTTATTTAAATACGTGATTTGTTATTTATCTTTCCAGAGGCTAGCAAACCTGAAATTTTGTTTCAATGATTCAGTATGTTTTGGCTTTCACAAAAAAGTGAATCTAATGTTGTATTTGTATTTTAACCACATGGTGTGACCAAATATTTGATAACCATATCTTTTGCCAATAATACTCTGAAGCTGCCAACTTGAAAATAATTTTCTTAAAATAAAAGTTTTTAAGTAATAGATGCACATTGCTATTTCATGTCAGCATTTCTCTGTGTGATCTGCAGTATGTGATGCTCATGGAGAAATCTGTTTTGTCGATCTGAGGATTAAGCCTAAGGTGTGCTCAGTATTCATAAAATAGCACTGGCAAACATGGATGCCAGATCAGAGTGTTCATGGAAGGCCACTTATTTTAGGTATTAATACTCCAAAGTAGTTTTATGTCTCTGCCCTCATTGTCTATTACTACTTTTGTTTTTCTCACTTGACCCCTATGCTTGCCGTCCCTCCTGCTGTGTCCCTGTCTTTCTCACAGCTAGGCTAAGTACTATAGACACTTGTAGTAATCAGCAGTGCTCACTGAATGATGAGGATGGTCTCGTCTAGGAATTGGTAATCCTGAAGATCATGAACTGAGGAGGGAGTTTAGGTTTCCAGTAGCTCCCATCAAAAATCTTGAATAGCATAGAAAGCCTTTCTTGAAAATGTTAGAAAAAAAATTCAAGTACAAAGCTGGCTTCATGACTCCATCGTTTGTACTGAAATGAGTTGTTTACCTTAAAAAAAATCAGAACTGCAAAACAAGCCAAAAATGTTAAACCTTGTTTTTAGAGGGAAAATATTGATGGAAAAGTAGAGTTTAGTGTTTGCTGGCTCTGATCCCTTGTTGAGTATTGACTGAAGTGCTGACAGCACGTCTTGGTGTCGTGAGGCCAACTTCCACTCATTTTCTGTTGCCCTTTGCATGCCGCTTATAACGGCAACGATACCACAATACACTGAAAAAGCTAAAATTCTTGTAGATCCAAACTGTTGTTTGCAGCTGAAGGTTTTGAGAGTTTATAGGTGAAAGATGCTTTCAGAGATGTGCCTGATGAGAAGGGACTGTGGTGAATAGGTTTAAAGCCACATTTGTCTGTTTGACTTTCGATAATTATGAATGACTCCAAGATACTGATCTCTAGGTGTGGGTTTTTTTCTCCATTTTATTATTGGACTTTGTAATTATTGGGTAGTCTGTGAAGGTGAAACTGGGGAACAGTCTCCAATAAAAGGAAAAAGAAAAAAAAATTAGCTTTAAAATCTGGAAGAAGAGTCTGTGAAAGCTGGAACAAAAAGAAAGCAAATCAGAGGTGGGGTACATTGTGAGTGGGACTTGAAAACAGAGTGATTGCCAACTGGGTATAATGAACTACAGTTGAGTGAACTGGGATAGGAAGAATGTAATCCAGCATGAATTGTGGTGAGTCCCTTTTTGCCAGAGGTATGTTGACATGTATTCTTTCTTCTTTTTGTTTTCATACAATTGTACATTGTGATTTTTTCAGATATTTTTTCATTTTTAAACAGCAGGTAATGGTCTTTCTTTTCTGAAGGCATAATAAATACTTTAAAATTGTCAAGTATAAAGTGAGTGTTATATCTTTATTTCTTTGAAACATTATGTGTAGTAAAATTGGACCTGGTTTGTGACATTGAAACTCACCTGTGATGTGAATCTCTAAAAAGTGGACCTGCTGAAGTGTTACAGGTGTTACTGGGATATTTCAGCATATTGAATTGTTTGCTGCAAGGCACAGAAAAGTAAAATTAAAAGTTTGCTCTTAAATGTTTGATATTTGCCAGGCTGTTTTGTGATATGTTGTATTTATCCTAGTTGTCTTTTCACGTTTTTTTCCAAGTGGTTTCTCCAAAGTGCATTCGTGCAGTATCTGTGATACTTTTTCACCAGCAGTGGAGTGTGTTACGCTCCTATGCTCACACTCACCTTCTGTTTGTCATTTTCCATTGAAGCACTGGTTATAAACAGAATTTATTTAAATAATGTTTCATTTTTACTAAGTGCAGAACGTGGTTCCTAAAATGGTTCAGAAAGTGTTTCTTTAATAGAATGAAAAAATCCAAAGCCTTTTAAATTGAGTTTTAAAAATGGAATTATTTTGGTATCGGTGACAGAATATGTTGTAATGTCTGGACTGTTCAGAGGTCATACACTGATTAAAGAGACTCCGTTTGCTTGAAAATAAATCTCTGAAAAGTGAAACTTGAGCTGTGTTGCTAATAATGCATTAGCTTTTTAAGAGAACACTTGAAAATTCAGTTATTACTAATTTTGGGGGCTTTTGCATTACTCAAATAAGAATTACATCATTGTTTTATAATTGTGGTGTATCAGAAACTTTGACATACCCTGGAGTGTTGTTTGTTTTTTGGTTTGTTGCTGTTGGGTTTTTTTTTGTCTGGTAAAGTTTGTTTTATGACAAATGGCTGGAGGTGTAACATAGATCCAAAAAACCATGTGTGTTGCTTAGGGATTTTCATTATTTACTTGCTTGCTTTTGGGCACTTAAGATTTCAGGAGGATGATCGCAAGAATATTAAATATTCTTTAGATTTGCTTGTTCTGCTTCCTCTGCTGCTGTTTCACCGAAGAGATCTTATCTGGAGCAAGCAATGCAAAATACACGTGACCCCTGTGGCACCAGTCCCAGCCCAGCCTTCCAGCTCGGGGCAGGGGAGGGTCGGACCCAGGCACTGGGAGGTGCGTGGCTGGGCTGGGTGTTTTCGCTCTGCGATTAGGTCAGACTTGGCTGACTCTGCCAAGGAGCAGTGAGATCACCTGGACTTTTTTCTAGACAGAATTGAAAGCTGTCTAGCTGCTCTAGACAGTGAAAGCTGTTCAAAAGATTGGTTTTTACCTATTGGAAAGGAAGTTACAAGTAGATTTGAGAACGTTTGCAGTAGCTGTCTGAAATGTCACATCTGTTTGTGGCAGCTTTTTCAAGACTCTGACGTGCTGTTATTCAAGGTGATAGCAAATACTAAGGAGTATTTTGGGTAGGAGAGGGCTGGACTGATAGAAGCATGCTTTTGCTTTAGTTGTAGCCCCTTGTTTGTACTTTTTGAATGGAAACTGTGAGTGCAAATGACTTGACAGACCTTGTTCCCTACTGCTTCTCTCCCTTCTTCCAGTTTAGTTTAGTGTTAAAATAGCATTTTAGCATTGCAGATACAATCATCCCAGTCAGGTACTTTTTAATTTAAGAAGGAGGGATAGAAGTTTCTGCTTTATTTGATATTGAGTACTTAATTTCATTTGCAAGAGATACATCTCTTCATCCTTGCTTGGATTTCACTGTGTATGGTGTAGTGAGTTGGAAGAACACACCATACTTCATAAATCATAACACTAAGCTGTTGTTTTACAAACTGAGATGAGCATCTTGTGCACTGACTGGAGGGATAAGCTAGGCTTCTGTCAAAAGTCCAGACTAGAGCTGGAGACTGGGTTTGGTAGTTGTTCAAAGCAGGTGGGAGCTAGCCTTGTAGCTATTTAGGCACAAATATGATTGAGAGCTGGACTAAGCATCGCTGTGGGGCACAGAGTCAGAAATTAGGAACACATACAACCAGAAGGAATAGGACGGGAGCCACCATAGGAAGCGCTGAGAAGAGACGTGAAGGTGCAGTGTTGTGTGGATGCTGACTGGTTGTGCTTGGAAGTTCATCGCTACAGGAGCCTTAAGGATCTCCAGCTGCTGCCTGCAACTCAGTCTCTGCCTGGTGACTGCCAGCTTTGTGCTTTGGTGGCTCAGTGCAGCGCTGCACGATGGTTAGGGGCACTCCTTGTAAGACATAAGAGGACAGAAAAATCTATCTGACTGTGCCCAAATAGTACCATCACATCCTTGTAGTTTCAGTAGATTCTGTTACTCTTGCATATGCATTTTTATTTGAAGTGTAAATGCTTTTCATTTCTATTTTTCACAGATTTTACTTAGTGTTTGTGGTATTTGAATGTTAGAGAACTTCAGTACTTTGAAGTATTTGTTAGGGTAGAATTTTTATAATGTTGAAAGTATTTACCCTGATGTTTTATCTTTAAAACATGTCAACAAAAATAGTTTGGATCTGCATTTGCTGCATCTGCTTAGATAAAGGTTGGGCACCATGTCTATGGTTCAGTCCTTAGCCGAGCCAATTCATGGGGTGGGATTGTGGCTACTGCACATTGGGATTAACCATTTGAGCGTGAAGCTTAGTTTGCTTCTGAAGGAACTGGACCACTCTGGCTAAATTTTTAAAAGCTTTGTTAGTATCTTTACATATAGTTGCTGAACAGCATCGACAAATACAATGGAGAAAACTGGAGCTGAGAGTTAATTGTATCTTTCATCTACACGAGGAATATAGATATTTTTAATAGCTTAATTTACAGCTGTATTCCTGCAGCCACAATGCTTCTGTTAAAATGAAAATTAAGAAATACTGTATTTGAATGTGGATGTGGAGATTTCGGTTGAATTGTCAGCTGTTTTGATTGTTAGCTTGAAAGGAAACAAATTTAATTGAATGGCTGATCCAGCTGAGCGTGAACTAAGCTGTTAGTGAGCTGCTTTCCATTAAAAACAGTAGCCTGAGCTTAGTGTGCAGGTTTACCAAGAGAATAAATGCATTATTCAGTTGAACTTATCAGTTTTGGTTGTCTAAATATTTACCCATTTTAACAGTACCTGGTTCTAGGAAAGAACAGTTCTTGATGCTGAACAATTAAACATGAGATAGCGTGATGTTTACCAGGTATCTTACACTGTTTAATGTCATTGTGCCAATAAAAAACTCACTTAGAGTAGCTGCAGCAAAGATAACATGAAGGAATTTTAAGATCTACATAGATTTTAATACATGCTTTTAAGATAAAGTGATAATCGTTTATATAGAAATGGTTTGGCTATCAGTCATTAGACAGTTTTTTTTTTAAAAAGATTGTGTTCATTTTAAAGGGTAATATTAATGGCAGATAAATTGAATAGTTAACTTTGTGATTTAAAAAAAATCCAGATGGGATTTAGAATATTTGTGTGGACTGTTAACAGGCCACTTGAAGTGGGCTTAAACACAAAATAATTCTTTATGAATTGTCAAAGGAATAAAAGGAAATATTTGCTTAATTAATTTGATTGTTTTTCCCAGGGTGGATTTGTATTTTTTTTCCTATGGGTGCCTGATGAACATAGTTCTTATTTCCTAGTAGAAGATCCTGTGCTGTGGTTTTCAGTTGAGAGATGAGAGAACAAGCATCATTGCATGATTTTTAGGCGCGTGCTTAGGCATGAGAAATACATATGTGAAATCCAGGTTCTTGCAACCGGTTTGAGTATCTTTGCAAGAAGAATGGATCTCTTCTTCGTCAAAGCCTCATGAAGCCAACTGGTTTAGTTCTTCCTCTTGGTCCATTGCTTCAGCTGACATCAGATCTTCTCTAACAGTGACTCTGATACAGACCCAAACAAGATACTACTTGCAAATAAATTGTATTTTTAGAAGTTTAAAACGAGTTAAGGTTGTGAAGTAAATTCATAAAAAGTTAAAACATGTCCTGCTTTAGGTTTTTGTTGTTGTTGTTGTAGCTTTAATCACTGCTGTGTAGGTTGAACCTCCTGCCATTCAGGTGTGAATTAGGAGTCTGTGAATAAATGAAGATTCTGAAATGCAGCTGTTTTCCAAAATTTCTGTAGGTATGAGAAAGGAAGAAAAGTATGGGCTTTGTGACTGAGGTGAAAAATATGAAAGTTTGAAAGATTTGTAATAAAAAGAATTAAAAAGAATTTAAAGTAATAGCAATGTCTTTGTCATAAAATTTGCTTGCTTTTTCTCTTTGAGATATTTGTTTTCTTATTTAAAAAAAACATTTAAGAACAAACGGTTTAGCAATGTGCTTTTGTATTCTGAAATGGTTGTTCCTATTCCAGGGCAGTAATTATTTCCAAGTAAACAGACCTTATTACTTGCCATAGTTTAGTGTTCACATTAACTATGTATTTTTACAACTCTGCAGGAATTCTTGTGGAAAACCATTATGATATTTTAATTGAAAATTGGATTATAGCAGAGCCTTTTTTTTTATTAGTGGTTCCCTTTACAGGCTCATTTGCAAAATTTAAAAATCTAATTACTCCAGCTTGCTTTTGACACTTTTTAATATGAATTTTGATAATGTTTGTTTTTCTTATTTCTAATTATAAGGCTACCTTTTCTCTAATGTTTATGGATTTTATGCCAGGCACTGGTACTGGCTGGGTTCCTCGGGACAGCTGGGGACGGATGGGTAGGAATGGCAACGCTGGGATGAGCAGTCAATTAGGAGCCTGGTCTATGCACTGCAATGAAGGCAGAGTTGTGTGGGAACTCTTGTTTACTTGTGCAAGTTTATCCTGTAGATGTGTAATTTTAAATGAGATGAACTTTATTCTCTGTGGTTTATACCAGTTTTCATCTGATAGGATTCAATATCAATATAATTTGAACCTATAAAATCTCACATGTACTTTTCCTGTCCAGTACCACAGCACTGTCTTTTTGCTTATTCCCTATCCAGTACCTCCTGATTATCAATCTTACAAATTTTCAGTGGCAGTTTAGCTGCAAAAAATTCATTAATCTGGAGTTTTCTGAATTTCTAAATTTATAACTTGAACCTTTGGAAAAAAGATGGGAAGTTTAATTTTTTTTTCTCCTAAAGCCGGCAGCCGAGCACCACACACACCACACACCCACTGACTCACTTCCTCACCCCCCTGCCCCCGGTGGGATGGGAAGCAGAATCGGAAGAACAAAAGTGAGAAAACAGGTGGGCTGAATTAAAGACATGTTTTATGATGTTATATGGTGTGGAATATCCCTTTGGCCAGTTTGTATCAGTTGTCCTGGCTATGCTCCCTCCCATCTTGTGCAGCCTCTGACTGGCAAAGCATGGGAAGCTGAAAAGTCCTTGACTGAGTGTAAGCACGACTTAGCAACAACTAAAACATCAGTGTGTTATTAGTATTGTTTTCATACTAAATCCAGAACACAGCATTTTACCAGCTACTAGGAAGAAAATTAGCTCTATCCCAGCTGAAACTGAAACCAGAATAACTTCTAAACTTGGGCGGAAGGAGTAACACATATGCTCAGTTACCCTACTGCCATTTGGGAGAGGGGGGTTTAGTTTTAGACTGCAACATTCTGTGTCACCTGAAGAATTCAGTTGATCTTCCTGGATATAATAGTTAGTATTTTAGAAGGGTTCCAGAGTGGTATACATGTATTTACTATGAGATGGTCAAGTACTGCAATGGAAAGGAGTACAACATTAGAAATAGTGCTGCAAATTCAGATGCCAGTGTTTAATACTGAATTTATATTTTGTAATATATAATCTATATATCTGGGTCTCGATAAGAATTCATGCTTAGGCCATAGCTTGTTTAAACGCATTAGCAAAATCATATGTACATGGTGAAAAGTGTCTTAAAAGTATTGTGAAAACTAAGACTTAGTAGATGTTTTTGTAGTTTAGATGTTATTGGTGCAAAGGAAGCCAGGAAAAAGATGAGAATTATATTCTATTTGAACAGTTTAGAGATTTCTTTCTAATTCATGCCTTCATGGACCTCTGCACCTACAGAGACTCCCTGTAAGCAAGGGAGAGAAGCAGGTGCTTGGAAGGGCACAATCTATCTGATCTGTTTTACGTATTTGTTTCAAGACGAGTTGAATTGGGCCAAAGAAGTGCTTGTTTCCTTCTTTGGGCTATTTGAAGGGATATAGCAGAGAAATATAGCATTTGGTATGGTGAATCCTTCTCAGGAAGAGTGAGAAGGGATGCTCAGTGTCATGTTCAGTTGCCTGCAATTCAATCTCATCTTTTCTTTCTAAGAATAATTTTAAAACTAATCAAGCCTGCTTTTATTTTTTGTTGCACTTTATATTTTCCATCTGTATGCTTACAAATACAATGAAGTGGTGATGTGAAAATTCTTTGTCCAAATAACAAAAATATATATATTCTCTAGCTAAAGGTAAGTGAACTTTGTTTGTAATATGTTCACGACATTTTATCTCTCCGTTATTTTGGCCCACTATATTTCTGTGCATGAACTGGCTTAGAAGAGAATGTCATTTGTGGGGTGCCTTCTTAAATGTCGTACATGAGCCAATGATTTTCTGTCATGCTTATTGAGTGGAGCAGCTATTTTTGCATGTACTTCTTATGCATTTTACATCTATCCAGTGGATCATAGACTTGAAATTTCCATATGATCCAAAGATTCCTAAGGGGGAAATAAAGAAAGAGGCAGATGGAAAAATACTCCTTTTTTTTCTTAGGAAATAGATAATGGTGTTTGACATTGTTAAAAATCTCCGCATTATTTCCAGGATATTGGCGTATGTCTTCCTTCCTCCCTTTTGATATGCAACAAGACAGAGTTGAAAAAAATATATATTGTGTTAATGGGAGTACCAAAAGTAATAGGATGCCATGCCATCCTTAGTTGTTTGCTCTGAGTTGAATATTATTGAATATTTATCTGTACTTCCTTACTTGATAAGGTCCCACAGTATAGATGTAGTGATAATGAGCAACATCGAATTACAGTAACAGAAAGTCTGAGGGAGCTGTAACACGAGTGATACCACATTCACTTTTTAATCCTTATGTTTTCAAAGACATGTGCAAGGATTCATTAGTTTGTTCCTTCCTGTTGCACCCTATAAACTTCTTTTTTTCTCCTTTGTTTTTATTTTTTTGACCTGGAACTTGTCCTAGACCTCCCTTACACTGTAGCCTCCCCTGGCACAACCAGAAGAGTTGTATTCTAGAGTATGAGAGATGAAGAGAGAAAAAAGAATGTCTTTATGATATTATGATACATGTGTCAAATTAACAGCTTAATGCTTCTAAATGTAGAGTATCTTACTCTTCTTGCTATTTTTCTTTATCCTACCCTGCCACATAACATCCTTCCTTATGCTGGCTCTGGCATTCAATCAGAAAAGAGCAGATTGGGTTTGCTAATCAGCACAACCCCCCATGTTCTGTGTGACACTGTTTTGTGTATTTTCCATTCAGCAAGTGGTGGAATATATTGTGTTTTGACTTGCAGTAATTGATCAAAGCTGTTCTGTAACACAGCAAAATAAAAATTCTGTGTCTTGTTCTTCAAAGGTAAATGACGGGTTTTTTTCCTGTGGGCTTTTCTGGTAAGATTAGCTAGACTATAGTTCTTCCTGTATCTTGAATCATGTTACTGTCCTGTAAACTGATAACTCATTAGAGAGGCATTTCTGTGGTAAAACAAAGCATGTGTAACTGATAATCATACAGTATCAGGCAGTTCCTTTTTAATTATAAGCTTGAAAAGTGCAACAGGCTACCTTTGAAGTTTTATATAATCCACGGTGTTTCCGCTGAATGTCCTCCCTACTGATACTCCATGTTTTGAGTGGGCAGTGGTGACATGGTGACTGAGCACAGAAGATACACTGGATGCTTTGGTTCTGCATTAAGGTTGAGCTGCCTTCAATTGTGTACTGTTCTGGCTGATTTCTAGGACAGGGTTTCAGAATGAATGGTATGAAGCAGGTAGAAGAATTGCATGAATTACCATTTTGGCTGTAGCTCTTGGACATTGTGAGACCTTTGACATTCAGAACCAATTATCCAGGACTACCAAGACCACTGGTACAACAGTTGAGTAAGACCTCATTATCTGAACACCATGTGTGTCACACAGTTATTTTACTTTTAATTGCTTGTTGATATTTTTAAACTGTTTTATTTCCTGTGAAGCTTATTACTATGGAAACAATGACGTAATTAGTCTAAGCAAAGTTAAGTGGAATACACAAATTTATTATGCAGATGTGAAATCGGTTATGATCTGTGCAGTAGTTCTGTCTTGCTTTCCACTAGTATATTGTGTTACTTAAGAGACTCTAGCTTGGTAATACATAAATTCCAGTCTTTCACGGACAAAGGAAATACAGATATATGAAGGACCTGAATTTGAAGAACCTCTTCCATCTGATTCAGTACAGATATATTTATGTTCTTCTAAAGAAAAATAATTCCTTACAGGTGAAAGTTCCATATTAAGTAAATGTTACTTACTGCATATAATCCAATACCTGTTTGAAATGAGAGTTGAATTAGTGTGCTATACCTGTTGGTTTTTTTTCCTTTAATTATTCCAGCTGTTTACTGTCCTTTCAGTGGCATGGCAGACACGTATGTTATTGGACCACTGCAGTACAGTTAATAGATAAATTTGTGTGCTTGTATAAATATTATCTTTCTGGATAAAAACTCTTTATGATGACAATGCTGTGCTCTGAAAATGTAAGAAGTTATATTATGATTACTGTGATTACATGAAATATTTTTGGTAGTACCTATCTGAATGTTTGAAATAAATTTGGAGACGTTTAATTTCAAAACATCTTTTAAGAATTTTGTTTATGCCAACTGTTTTCATTTGTATAATTGTGTGGTGGCCTTTTAGAAACTACACATAATTTCCTACATATCAGTCTAGTACTTTCTTTGATATACCAGAAAGAAGGACATTCCTCTGTTCTGGGGATAGGAAGGGAAACATTCTTGGAGAAATGTCTTAAAAACTGGTTGATGGATTTATTTTTTTTTATTTAGTTAGTTTGGTTTCATAATTTTGTAGACCTTGACAAGCACTTATATCTTTGCAGTAACTTTACATTTATGCTTTATAAAAGGAAGTTTTATATCTAGGTCTGCAAATACTTGTGTTTCAGTTCTGAGAGGCTAAACAGCTTTTGCAGTGTTAGAGTCAGTATTTCAAGTTCTTTTTAAAGTCAGATTTTAGTTACTTCTTTTTTCTTAAACTCAGAATTTTGTAATCTTATAAACATGAATTATATGCCAAGATAATGAAGAGACTTCTTGCCAGTTGCATTCTATTTCAAGTACAAAGTATTATGTTCAGGCATATTAGTGGCTTATGAAAATAAAGGAAAATGGTAGAGAGGGGTGATTGGGACAATTTTTTGGGGGCAGGTCTTATTTATGTGATTGATTATACTGTATCCTGAGTTGTCGTATCTGACAGGTTTAGCTTGTCCCTCAATAACAGAGCAATATTGCATCTAGACCACTTCTGGATGCTGCCGTTTCTGAGAACAGGGAAGAATGGGATCTCTGTGCATCTTTTTGCCCTTCTAACACTTTTGCGAGTAAGGCAAATTACTTGCACTGGTTAAATCTACAGACCTAGTCATTACCTTTTTGGTTAGCTTTCCATCTCTACAGTCTGTTGACAGTCCTTGTAGGGGTGCATCTTATGCAGCTGGGAGTTACTAGACCTATTTTCAACAGTTCTAGTCTATGGTGGTTTTTATTTTTATATATTTATATATAAACATGCATATTATAATATATAATATAGTCATACACAAAATGAAAGTCATGCTTTCCAATAGCTTAACTAGCATATATATACACTATACTATATGCGACATGGTAGGTATTCAGATTTTTGTTATCCCATTGGCAACTTTCAGTCCCTTGTTTACTGTTGACATTACTTTTGATATATCGTCAGAAGTCTGACTGTCCTCTCTGTTAGGAATAAATGCAGTTCTCTCATATCATGGTCTCACACTGCCAGCTCTCATTCCTTTTCCTTGGCTTCCAGGGCTGCTGCTTGTCCTCTGAGTTAGCAGAATTCCTGTTCTCTTGTCACGCTTCTTCCTATGTAGCCTTTGCTAGATCCCTCTGGCTTTGCTGGATTAAGATCAGATGCCGCATTTTTGTTCTTCTGCGCAGTCCAGCTCTATTTTTGTGAGCTACTGCTCTTTCAGTACTGGTACCTGCCCATGATCTTGCTAATTGCACTTCCTTGACCTTTCAGATCTCTATCTCCATTTTGCTATTTGTTAGAAAAGCCACCCAGTCTCTTGTTCTGTGTTTATCCACTGTTCAGAAACCTCTTGTTTTGTAACTTGCCTGCATTTATTCTATTTTTTAACCTTTATTTGTGTGCCTTTGCATTTATTTTATGCTTTTCTTAATTGTCTGACATAATTCATTTGTAATATCAGACTAGGAGCTGGAGGATTGTTAGTATAAATGCATGGAATGAGCCATTATTATTATGTGACAAGTAATCAACTTGACACAATATATTCCAGAGCTGAAGTCTAAGTGGTTTGGCTAAGGGAGCTGCAATTATGTGGTTTATGTTTCCTTTAGTTATCCCTATTTGATAGTTACAGACTGTATTTCTTACTGGAATGTGGAGGCAAAATGATTGCCAATACTTGCTGCAAAGTGCACTGCTGAGAATATATTAAGAGCTTAATTTTAAGACCTAGTACTTAGACGTATAGACCAGGCAAAAAGAATTTACTAGTCAGTTAAATGTAGGAGGATACATTCTAAATGTATGTGGTGTTTAAGTTAAACTTTTGGTCTTGTTTCAAGGTTACCATCTACAAGTTACATATTTTGTGGAAATGTCCAGTAGACTTAATATGCAGCTGAGAGACCTGAATGAGTTTTGATTCCAGAAGCACATATTCTAGATTTGTCATTCTTGGGAAAACAGGGTAAGCATTTTGGGTATCATTGCTTAAATTAAAGCCCTGTCTGTACAGTGAAGTACTTTATTATTATTATTATTATTATTATTATTACAAATTCAATCTGAAATAATATTTAATGAGGTAGAAAGAGGCAGCTAGCTGAGGTTAAGGAAAGGTTAAAGTATCATGAATGAAAACTAAAATAATTCATTTTTGTGGCTCTATTGAGCTGGATATCTTAGATCTTGTTCAGCTTTATGCCAAAGAAGCTGTGAAGTAGTGATAAATTAACCTGCCTCCTGAGGGTGCAACGGTCTGATGTGTTATTATGAGAAACTGTGAATTGCTTGGCAACATTAACATTTGTTCAGTAGAATAAAAGGGACAAGAACCCTTTGTGTTTTGAGTCTTGCCGGGCACCTTTCCATGAGTCAGTGTTTTAGAAATGGCATTTTTCCTTTATAGTCTTTTTTAATTGCTAGAGGGAGCTGCCATCCTGTGTAACTCTGGTTGTCTCCTTCAAGGTGGAGAAAAATACTTCAAGTGTCAGGCATATCCATCTAGTATACAAAGATGAATCTAGTGATTTACTACCGTTGCTGGGGGTTTTTTTGTGCAGTTGTTCTCATATCAATAAAGAATGAGCTTAAACTCACAAGGGGAGGATGATGGTTAATGGTCTAGTCAGGTCCTCATGAGCCTCATTAGATTTACATGTACTCTCAGGCTTTCAGTGGCAGAGATCCTGCATTGTTTTAAGTATCGATATCTTAAATTCAGTCATAAAGCATAAAGTTGTCATAAATAATTTCAGTCATAAAGCACAAAAGTCTTCTCAACTGGTTTTAACTAGAGGAAGATTACGTATCTAGGAATGCAGTTTGTCTTGCGTATCTCTACATGTGTTTACATCTAAGTTAGTTGTGTCAGCTCCCACCGTGAAATAAGTCAGTGGAGTATAAGGGTGGTGAATTTCTTTCTGAAGAAGAATTTCATATTTAGATTGGTGAATTGTACCCAAAATTTAATTTACGATGTTGACTAAGTCTTTACCTAATATAATGGCATCTACATAACTAGCTTGTCTGTAGGGACACAGATTTAGGTGGGAAGAATTAAATTCTATTTTTTTGTTTCTGTATATTTCCTCCATGGCAAGAGGTGAACTAGCTTCTTTCTGTATTTCTGTTTTTCTCTGTTAACTTTATTCACCTGAGAGTCCTGAAGGAACTTAGTACTAAAATGCAAAACTTGTGTGTGAAGTAATATTATAAACAGCCCTTGCGCCATAAGACTGGCAGGCTGTCAGTGTAAGTTTGGTGTATTTAGAAAAAAAATAGAAGAAGGGTCTAGTGGGGATGGAGATGATAATCAGACCTTGTGGGTAGTAGAGTGCCATGCCAGTGGTAAGGAACTGTAGAAGGAGCTTTCAAAGATGAGAAGCTTGCAAATAGCTGACAGATGAAATTAAATTTACATAAATTGTTAGGTAACACATCAAGGGGAAAGAAATTTAAATTGTGCTTACAATAGTGCTGTGCTTAGAAGTGTGCATTAAAACTTGGGAAGCGATCGTGAAGTCATGAGGCTTCTGAAACTGTCTGCTCGGTATCCACTGGCAGCAAAAAGGCCAATGAAAGTGCCAGAGAGCAAGACACAGGGCATCATTATGCTGCCATGTTTGTCTTCCCGTGGCTTTAAGTATCGGTGCAGTTCTGGTTTCTGTATTTTACCGATCATGTATTGTGTTGAGAGAGAATATATGTAGAAAAGCAAGTGTTCTCTGACTTCATGCCAGGTTCAGCTCTGTGGGATTTGATTTCTTATTGACATATGCTGGTAAATACATCTGTCTTTTAAAGCTATTCCATGTGGAATAAAAATAAAATCTGATAGTTCAATGCAAAAATAAATAATACAGGAGCTATTTTTTTATCTTACTATTACAATTTTTATTGGCAGTTATCAGAGGGATATGAAGATAGCTTATTCTTTTCATTTACTTTTCCATTCTTTGCATAGTGGCTTTTTTTTGTTCGTTTGTTTGTTTGTTTTTTCTTTAGTAGGTGGTTGAACCCCAAGAAAGAGAACAGCTTGCGTATTAAATAGTCTCTCTATGCATAACTTTGAGTGCTCTACTCTTGCTCTGAGAGAGCTGGAAAGACAATAATCACAATAAAAACAAACATAGAAATTATTGTGAGCAATTGTTTTAGCTCAAATAACTGTCTTTCTGTGTAACAGAATTACAGGGGGTAAGCACAATAGAAATAATTGCTATGATTAAATAAATATGAACAAAGTGTTTGATAGCAAAATAAAGCAAGAATACATTAGTACTGATTTGGTTACCAAAGTGCAGGGTGGCATTTTAAGTTCACTAGAGATGATGTGTCTTCAGGTTCTTTGTAACAAAGGACTGCGTGTAATGAAAAAATAACCTGATACGTTTTCTCAAAAGGATCTTGGCTCCCCTGGTTCTTGGTGCTGCAACTTGAATCTAAAAGCCGTGAGGCTGGTAACATTCATGGAGCGAGTTCACATCAGTTCACAGTGCTGAGTATTGCCCATCCTACTTGCCAGGGTATGGAGCATAACAAATTATATCCTTAGGCAAGCAGGCAAGGTAATGTTTCTACTTGGTATTGAAGGTCCTTCCTTAAATAAAAGGGAATGGAGAATTGATGGCTGACTTTTTTGTAAGATATTTCTTCAGCTCTGTCACTTGGAATAGCTACACTTTGCAAATGAAAGATCCTAGAAAACGTGGTATGGTTATATTCAGCATAGTTTATCTAAGGCTGATTTTCTGTGTCTTGTATTAGCAAACACTAGACATGCTGAATCTCTTTTGATGCTTCAGAGAAAACTGGAGAAGTATTTTTTATTTAGGAAATCATTAATATTTGCTATTCCAAACTAGGATATTTTGAAAAGGGTTAACATTTCCATAAAGCTGCCTGGTGGTTTATGTACAGCTATAAAGTCACCCACGAGCTGAGAATCAAAATAATTTTCCCTAGTAATATCACAGTCCTAATATTGTGTTTCTTGTGTTTGCACTCTAAGTAGCTCTGAAATTTGAGGACGCTGAAGATATTTTAAAGAAGCTGATGGTTGCCATTATAAACAAAGAAGGGTTGTGTGCAGTCGGCATATTTTAGAGTGTTGGATAATGCACATGAGATGTCAATAATTGCTTCAAGAATCACTTAAGTATTCTTTAACTGTGAAAGAGTAACTCCTGCATGGGGATCCTTGACATTGGGAAACTATTCTCTGTATTTTGATGCAATTTGCTGACTACAGGAAATTAAAAGATATTAAAAGATAAAAGAATTTTACTATTACTGCTCTTTTCTGCATGAAAACACGTGCTCTTTTAAAAAGGCTGTTATGTTTTTGTTGTTCTTTCCTTGGAACTCATTTGTGCTGTGATCTCTGGTGTTGCCCAGGCTATTAAATGTTTCAAGTGGCTACTTGTATATATTGAGATGGCTTGGAAGAGGTTGTGCTTGTATGTAGTTTCAAAATGTACCAGTTGCTTTGTTTTCTCTGCCTTTATTTTTTTGGTCACAAAGTTCATTTGTTTGAAATTCCTATGCTGCACAATAGTTTAAAATCTTCTTCCATTTCTTTTGTGTGCATGGAAACATGGAAAATTGGAGTTTAATATAAATGGTTATCTAATTTCAGATTCCTAATATAAGAAGTCAGTGTTTTCTGAAAAAAAAAACCACCATAAATAGTGTTAAGTAAAAAAGCATGGAAAAAAGTAATTTTGAAGGAGAGAGATTGTTTTAATATTGATTTGTGTTTTACTTACAGAAATATTTTGAGAGCATGTGAATTTATAAAAACAAACATAATTGCCAGCTTCTGTACCTCAGCAGTGATTTCTTCTGTCTTTAGTACCTGTAAGTTTATGAATCTAAACTTACTTTCTTTTCACACAGAATCACAGAATGATAAGGGTTGGAAGTGACCTCTGGAGATCATCCAGTCCAACCTCCCTGCTTAGAGCAGAATCACCTACAGCAGGTTGCACAGAATAGCATCCTGGCAGGTTTTGAGTCTCTCCAGAGAAGGAGACTCCACAGCCTCTCTGGGCAGCCTGTTCCAGTGCTGTCACCCTCAAAGTAAAGCTCTTTTTCCTCATGTACAGATAGAATTTCCTGTGTTGCAGCTTGTGCCCGTTGCCCCTTGTCCTGTTGCAGGGCACCACTGAAAAAAGTCTGGCTGCATCCTCTTGACATCCGCCCTTTAGACATTTGTAAGCATTGATAAGATCCCCTCTCAGTCTTCTCTTCCCCAGGTTAAACAGACCCAGCTCTCTCAGCCTTTCCTCAAAAGAGAGATGCTCCAGTCCCCTCATCCTCTTTGTAGCCCTTCGCTGGCCTCAATAAGGCAGAGTAGAGAGGGAGGAGAACCTCCCTTCACCTGCTGACTACACTCTTCTGAAGGCACCCCAGGATGCCATTGGCCTTCTTGGCCACAAGGACACCGTTGCTGGCTCATGGTTAACTTCTTGTCCACCAGAACTTTTTATTGGGGTATCTTTGTGCAGGAGGTACTGTTTAAATTTTGGGGCAAAAGATTTGTTTTGATTTGAGTGTATAACCTTGAATGTGAACTTTTTGAGGTTGATAATTTCATTATCTAGCCAGTTAGTTTTTGACCTGTAAGGTTACCCCAGATTCCTGTGACTTGCTTAAAGTGAAAAACCAGTGAGTTACTTAAAATGTAAATTAGATTGACCTTAAATTAATCTAGAACATACGATAAAGTAGTTTACTAGAGCTCATAATGTAGAATTGAGTTTCTTACCACTCAATAGCTTTTTTAAATAACAAAACTAAGTAATTGAGTGTATAATTGTAGTCCTCTTAATTTCCTAAATCCATAGCCTTTTCAGAACATTACACTTTGGTTTTGATCACAGCCTTTTTAATCAGTACAGAGCAGTAATGAAGCAAACTGTAATGCAAAGGAGAAGGATTTTGAAAATATGCTGGTAGTTTTATTTGCTCTCTAATAGTGGGTACTGTTTTTGACTGCAGCACCACTGCAGAGAGCTGCGGAGTAGGTGGTGTATTTGCCTGACCTCTAACTCAGAGAGAGAAGAAGAGATGATAACAAAGCTTAAAACAGTCCATTGGAGATGAGCTCAGGCAGAGAAGGAACATTTTGCGAGGAGAGGTTATGTCCAGAGAAGTGGGGCCAAACAGTTGAATGTCAGGAGAAAGATCATGCCTTCATTTTTTCCAGGAGACTTTTACTGTAGAGGAGTGCTGGTGGTGCTGGAAATGTTGGTTTCTGATCCCAATGAACTCTCTTCCCTTGTAACCAACTGTTATTCATACTGATGGAGAGACTAAAGCAGTTTAATATAACTGTTAGTATTTTACGTGCTAAGCTGGTCAATGCATGAACTGATTATCTCAGGTGGATTTAGCTTTTCTTTACAAGTTCAAATCTTTTGTTGTTCTGAACAAAAAGGCAGGGGGTTTTGTGCTTCTGCATTCCAAACTTTAATTATATTATCCACTGTGTTTATTTGTAGATTAAGAGACAAATTGCACAATCTCCTTCAGTGTTGTACTTATGCTTTTGGGGACAAATTAGTTTGGACCTTACATTTTGCAATTGGATATCTCATTTAAAGGTGTAGGCTTTAGAGTCTGAGCTTTCCTTAAGTGGGAAACAAACTTTCGACAGTAAAGTGATGCTTAAATTTCTGTGATCAGTTGCTGTTTTCAAATAACTTATTTTACAGATATGGGGAATAGTTTCTTATCCTTCTAAGAGGCAGGAGAGAATGCAAAACTAAGCAACATTTTTCCTTATAATAGGCATTTGAATTGATTTTTCAACTGCTCGTGTTGGGATATGATTAGATTTCATGTAGTAGAATTCCTTTCCAAAGTATGTGATGCAGAGATAAGTCCAGGGTACCATTTTTCTTCCTTCCAACTTTCTATGATTTTACACAATTCCTTCAGGCCTTTTGCTTTTAGAGCCAGTAAGTCCCATCCATTCCAGGCTGTTCATAGCATACGTATGTATGGTGGTTTTCAACATCTGTTTTGAAATGTCAAGTGCTGTAGTGGTGTTGTACTAAAAACGCTTCATGTATTTCCAGCGAGTGACTCCTAACCTGTTAAAAAATACAAAAAAAATACATGGACCCAGGGCACAATTCTCCTGTGACTCCCAACTTTACACTCCTCAACAGTGCTGTCTGCATCTCCGGCTTTTTAGTGCAGGGCTTTGCTCTCTCCTGAAGTTTGTCTGCAGGTGGTTGGGTACTACTAGAATCCAGGACACGTGAGAATATTTTTTTTAAAATGGTAAGAAGATCAACTGTTTGAAAAAAATATATTTCATTGTAAAATACAGAATTATTTTCAAAGACAGTGCCTTCAGTGTAGAAGTGAAGGCAGAAATAAACAGTCAAAACTGGGCTATACTGCACAGTGCTGACAGTGGCAGAGTTGCTGCAATGTCTGAATTAAGTCTCGTTTAATTACCCCGTGTTTATGCTGAAAAGCTGTATAATCAGATAGTAATTATGTCTTATGGATCGAATCACATCTATCTTTCAGTTTCCGTCTCATTCCAGTGATTTTTGTGTATGAGCAAGCTGAAAACTCTAATGTAATTGTAGGGTTTTACTGTTCCATAAATGCTGATGCTTATCAGTAGATAGTAAAAAAAACCTTAAAGTAAATAAATGAAAATTTTAATTAGTTGTTTAGCAAAAATAATCTTCCTAGCTATTGGCCTGATCCCAAGCCAATGAACTGAATGAAGGGTTTTGGACTGAGCCTTCATGTGTGTTTTTTGTAGATCCTGGGGCATAAGATGAGTGAATAAATCTGGGAGCTATAGCAGATTCCTGGGTAGGAATGGGAAAAGATGAATCTTTATTTTAGAGAGGAAAAAAGTATGTTATGAAGGGCCAAGAGTCCCTTTCATTCTTTTTAACACTCAAAATTTTGCTATGGGCTAAGACAGAATTCATTATACACAGATAAAAGAGTTTATTAATTAAGTCTAATTAAAAATTTATGAGTATAATTAAAATACAGTGCATTTGTTATTAGTCTGGTTATAATGGTACTAACACTCATAGTTCCCATGAATTATTACAGAAAAGCTATGTGCCATGTGAAATTGCTGTAGGCAATGTAGGGTTACGCGGTAGCTTCATGAGCTTGCTACATTATTAACATATATTGTCTTCACAGAACTAAGCTAGAACAAGTTAGGCAAAAGTCAGTTTGACTGTTTGATGGTTAGAGAATTGCTCTCACAGTTAAAACAAGCCAAAATCAGCTCAGGCTAATAGCGGTCTAGACAAGTCCAGAGACCCTGCACTGCTTGGTCTGTTCAAAGCCTGTGAACTTCTGGTAATAGCAAAATCATGTTTAATGGCTTACATGTTTAATTAAATCATACTTTAAGATAGTGTTATGATGCTAACTAATTGCATGCAAAACTGTTGAAAAAAGCTTACTTTAAACATATCAGATATTTTGAAGAGTAAATACCTGTGTTTATTCACAACACAATTCTCTACCATGTTTTTGAAGCAAAAGAATCTTCTCGTTGCTTGGATGAGAAAACTTTACTTTGACATTTCCTGATCTGTGAAATGTTCTCCCATGTTCTCATATTAGAATATTCTGTTGGGATATAGTATATTCATGGAGGAACTGAATATTGAATTCCACTGTTGGAAAGCAGATGATAGTTTTGAGGCTTCATCAATGTTAAATCTAATTTTCATTTTCTTAATGTAGACAAACTGTTATTTCTGTTTTCTCTTTTGTACATCAGTAACATCTTTCCTTTGTGAAGCAGCAGTGCTAGCGTGTGTGTTTTTGTGTAGTGGAGATGTAAAACATGGTACTTATAGTGTCTTCATTGTGCTTTGTCTGCTCTCTATGGGATGGCCACTGAGCTGGTGATGCAATTACTGGGAAAATAAGATGTTCCTTTGTTACCATCTCAGGTTCTTACCACCTACTTATTTGCCCAAGTGCTCTTAAGAGATATCCTAATTATTAGGTACTTCGGAGTTCTAGAGAATTGGTGCCATTTAGCACACAAATGAGTCATTACAAATGGTCTGGTTTTGCTTGATGTTCTTACAGTGCAGTTAATCCCCCATTCCCCTGTTCCTAGTTGAATGGTTCTGGTACTAGAGACAAAAGGACACTCTTAGGTCATTTACAAAGAATCTCTGTGTTGAGATAATTAGATACAGGGTGTCTAGGAGAGTATAAAATATGGATTTTTATGTTGTTTAAAATGCTGATATTCACAGTGCTTGCTTTTTAGAATTACATGTTATATCCATACCAGTTTTTGAAGTCTTCTAATGTGGTGTAAAAGTCACAATTGCAGTATGTTAAAATCTTATCACTCAGCGTATTTTATAAGTATACAAAAATCAGGTTAGAGAAAACACACAGTCCCTTAAACTGTCATTAGCTATAATGTCACACTGGAAAAGGTGAATGCTTATATTACTGAGTTAATAAAAGTACCTCCTGTGCTCCTTGGCTTAAACTTTATGAAGTTACCCTTTATTATGTTTTACTTTGTGTTCAGTGTTACCACTTAAAATACTTGTGCTCTTCTAATCTGTCCGTGCAATTCTGTGTACTTCATATGGCCAAATTGTTTTTATTCTAAGCTGATGCTTTTTCTTGCTATTGAAAATACCGATCTTCCAAGTGTTCATATATCTCTGTGTATGGTGTTTATGTTAGTTTGTACCCCTTTCCAGACTTTATTTTCAACAATGGGGGGGGGGGGAGGGGCGGGGAATAAGAGAAAAAATATGGAAAAACTGGTATGTATAGCACCTGTATATAAGCAGGTCCATTATACAAGTAAATGACAAAATAATCTTCCAAAACATGAAAACAAATCTAGGATCACAGAACAGTGGAGTGGAAAGGCACCGATGGAGATATCTGCTCTGACTACCTGCAGAGAGCAGGCCAGCAGGAACAGGCTGCTCAGGGCTGTGTCCAGGTGGGTTTTGGATGCCTCCAAGAATGGAGACTGCACAGTCCCTCTGGGTGACCTGTTCTAGTGTTTGACCACCAGTGAAGATGTTTTTTCTCAAGTTCGTAAAGAAATTCTTGTATTTCAATTTGTGCCGATTGCCTCTTGTTCTGTCACTGGACACCACTGTGAAGGCTCCTGCTCCATATTCTTTGCTTCCTCCCATCAGGTATGTGCACACATTGACCAGACCCCCCTGAGACATCTCTTCTCCAGGCTGAACAGTCCCTGCTCCGCCAGCCTCTCCTCTCATGAAAAGTGCTTATATCCCTCAGTCACCTTTGTGGCCTTTTGTCAAATGTGCACCAGTGTGTTTGTGAATTATGCAGATGTACATCCTTTGGATCTAAAACGGCAATTTAAAAATACTTTTAAGTATTTTAAGAGCAGATCTTCTTTAGATTCCAGTTCTACTTGTTCTCAAAGCTGCTTCAGCACTTTGACAATTCAGGCTACCACTCTGAGACGTTCTTGTCTTGTATAGAAGTAAAATAAAGAAAATACCCAATAAGATAGGGTCAGAAGGGTAAATATGAGATTTAGTTGAAGAAGGAGGGTATTTGTAACTTCCAGTATTTCCTGTGAAACATTATGAGCCACAACCCAGCAGAACAATAGATACGTAAATCAGCATATAAGCCCTTAGAAAATGACCCTTTGGTTAGTGAGAGAGGTGTGGGACATGAGGCAGCCAGTTCCTAAAACTCCTTTTCCATTATAATGGTGAACTCATCATATAAACATAAAAAGTTCTTATATCTATGGCCAGCCAAATAGTAAGTATTTAACGTGGTAGAATGTGTCTAAATTATAAATTCTTTTCTATTTCTGTATTTATGATCTAGGTTTATAAGATGGACAGCATTTTAAGGAATAAAGGCCTAGAATTAGTACAACCTAGATCTAGACATTTACCTGGTTTTCTGGAGTGCTGAGCCACCCAACAAATGTAACTGAAGTGGTGGTTGTTTGGTGATTGGCATTTCTGATATCAAGCAGATTTTTTAGTATGGATTCCATAGTTTAGTTCCTGATACCTGTCAGAGAGGAAGGAAGAAAATTCTTTCTCTGTTTTGGTTTGGTTTGGTTTGGTTTTTTTTCTTATTACTATGAGGTTATTCAGCAGAATTGAAGCTCCCACCCTTAGTCAACAAGATGGAGGTAATTCTTCAGCTTTGCAGTCATTTGGAAATGTTTGTATAATCAAGACATGCACTGAACAACAGAGGTGATAAAAGGACTTGGCTCTCATGGGGTGGTTGCAGTTGTTGGAATCAAGACTGTAATGTTTTACAAATCCTTGAAGTTTCTGAGTAGTTTCTAGCAGTGAAGGATGGGTGTTCGCTGTGTGTACCTTCTTGTGCTATTGAACAGGACATGGAGCTCCATCATCCTGGTCTGCTCCTGGCTGCTCTTTCTGTTTCTCCCATTCTGTTGTGGAGGGTGAAGTTTCCACTTTCCATAGCATTTTTTTCCTGTTGCCTTGAGACCTAGATAGGCAAAAATCAGTCCTAGAGCTGAATCTATTAGTTCCTGTTTATGTAGGCAATGGGAATGATCTCGCAAGAGTGTACTGGGAATATTTGTACTACTGAAAAAAGTTACAGCCTCCTGATGAGTTGCCTGTTATCATTCAGGAAAGACTCAAAATTGCAGACTTCAGAGCTTTAAAAAAATTGCTGTTTGGTGTCTGTTAGAACTACATAAAATTTTAGCTTTTTTTTTACTGAGTCACAGAGATCTACCCTATCTAGTTTAAATCACAATACCAGACTCATTCAGCACAACACTAGACACCTACCTCTCATGATAAATTTAGGAGCATCAGTGCTGGTCAGCTTCCTTTGGATGGGACAAATGCAACTTCAAATCCTAGAGGGGCTCACTTCTGCTTCAGGGGCTGGGATCCTCTCGTATGTGCTCAGCCAAAGTCACGATTGCAGCAAGAGGTTTGAGAAATACATAATAATTAGTAAAGTGACTTACATGACTGCAGGCAGAAAAATAAAAAAAATGTTTCAATTTAAAAATAAGTCTAAAACATTCCCTAGGTTGTTTTCTCTATGTAAGCATGTTTCATGTTTTATAAATATCTGATGATATTCCAGATAATATGTATAGACACTTCTTGAGGATGATTCAGTCTTCCAAATTCAGCCCAGTACAGGCATGTGAAAACTTATTTTCTTTAATCGTATGCTTGTTTCTTAGTGTGACCAGATTGTAATGTGGTCCACTTTTCATTGCACGAAGAATCAATCCTGCCATTTTTTTTTTTTTAGTGAAGTGTTCCCATTTTAATTCTTTAAAAAAATTACTGGGTTTTGTCAGATAGTTCTGACAAAAACCTAAGAGGATAGTTAGTCTTGCTAAAGTGATATGGGTTAGAGTGTCTCAGTCACAGATCACTGAGTTCTCTGTAATTACTTCTGCAATAATGTGGTGAAATTATTTTCCAAAGGCATTTCCAATGTGGAAAATTGATGCTGATGCTTCACAAGCATGCATCATATCTGTAGAGCCCCTTCCAAACATTAGTTTTGTAAACATCACTGTTACGGCAGATAAAGCATTTGTAAAATACTACTGGTCTTGCAGGTTGGAATGCTCTCTGAAATTAGCATTACTTGAAGTAGATAATGATGTTAATTACTCTGTTACCACAAAATTGTCCTAGAATGTCATGCTGTACTAAACTGTTTGTTTTGCATCCACATTCGTGCATGTCTGTCCGAAATTAATATTAGGATTAAATATGGTAATGGTGTAATGAAAAAACATGTGATTATATACTGCAAATTTGTCTAGGGAAAAAAAAGTGTGATATATGAACTTTCTGTAGAGGAAACAATTTGTTTCAGCCTAGGAATTAAAATAACTTGCAGCATATTGGTTAAAAGTTAGGAAAACAAAACTCTACACAAAATTCTAAGTAGCGATGATTTGTATCTGATTGCTCAATTTGTAAGAATGCAAAGAAAGGGGAGAAAGCGGAGAGGCGAGATGTTGAGTAGTGGGCTGGAACAGAGCTGTTCTGTGAGCAGAATGCGTTATCAATGGGAGCAGGGTTCCCTGGGGAGAGTTTCTCAGCAATTCTGTGAAACTTGAGAGAGAAGTAGACTCCTCACATTACTTAAAAAACTTATGTGAAAATGTTATTTAAATATTTCATAGTAGTGTGATTTTTCTTTCATAGTGTCATGAAAGTCTTCATTGACAAGTTGGAAAAGACATTTCTCATTAAAAAGTATTTCTGAGATGTTTCATTGCACCCAAGTTCGAAATTACTATGTAGCAAGAAACATAATGTACAATAAAGCCATAGCATTGTTGCTGCATTGCAGGCTTAAACCAATAAACAAAACTGAAAATCTTCCCTGGGAATTTCTTACTGATAATTTGTCATGATTCTTAAGCATAGCTACTTTACCTGGTAGAGAAAAGCACCTATGATATTGATGAATTTATGGTCAGGTCTTTTTTTCTGCAGAAAAAAAAAATACTAAAAAAAAAATCAAAGCAAAGTAATTTTCATACCTTCTCCTACTCTTCAACAGCAAAGAAAACTGATTCTGTGAAGTTCAGTGAGTTGGTAGATGAAAGGAGCAAATAAAGAGATGAAAGAGAAACAGGTAATGCGTATCAAAGCTAGTCCTCACCAATAGAAATGCTTCTGAAAGCAGAGACACTTTTTGGGTTGCTTTTGTAGAAGAACAGGATGATAAACAGAAATAGATTCAGTTTGCTTCATATCCAGCACATTCCTGTTGAGAAGAAAAAATCAGAATTGGGAAATCCTGAGGGAACAGATGTGTATAATTTACCTATTAATTATCACCACAGTGATTTTAAATTGAGTTCTTTAGAAGGCTTCCATTTACATCAAAAAATGTGGTGGAAGCTCCATTCCTCTTACACTCAGATCAGCAGAGAATCCCTTGTTGCCCTTAGCACTGGCTTCTCAAGGTACTCATGGAAGGCAAAACCTGTTGAAAATATCATGTGGACCCATGACAGATTTTTGTGCATTCCTGGTGCTGATCACTTGGCAATCCTGAGGGATAAAAGGTGTTGAGCAGTAGGATTCAGTGGTAGCAGTTCTTAAATGTACTTAATTACAGTTCAGAAGAGAGTTTATCTGTTGCCCTTAGAACTGGAATACAACTATGCTATGGTCTTGATCAACTTTTTAACAGCCTTGACTGCTATTTGTGATGGCTAGATTAAGAAAATAAACAAAAGATAAAGGAAACTGGCCGCATGAAGGGGCAGTCCCTGTCTGTAGACAACACTAGTCTGACTCTTCGAAGAGTTTCGAAGCAGAGTTGGCCATTCCTTCTAGGCTTCAGGTCTTAATTTTGTTTTACGGACTGTCAGGATTTCCGTGGGTTGGTTACAGAACTATCAGTCCTGAGGGAAAGCTTAACGCTGTTGAAGAAACAGAAACCTTGACTTTTACTCTGACCTCGACTGGAGAAATTGGAGGAGTTTCAATGGGACACCTAGCTTTGTGGAGCACTTGGTGGTCTGTGTAACATGTAGCTTTAATAAAAGCATTTGTATCACATTGACAGGTTGCATGTTAAATGCAATGAAAGATGGTAAGTAGATTGCTTCCCGGATCCAGTTTAGAGAAAGGACTCACAAATATTGATTGAAACATTTGAAGGAGTAGTGACTTACAGCAAGTAAAGCACAAGTTTCTGGCATGTATTTTAAAGGTAGTCAGTAAATCTGAGTTTCTCCCTGCTGTTTACTCTGTGTGCTTCTTTTTAACTGAAAGTCTTTACCATTCTAGTTAAAACGAACTACATGGAAATTCTGCATTTAAATTGTGCCCGTAAAATAAATGCTATTAAACTTAAGAGTGATGAAGAAGTTATTTAAAGCTAGTGTGAGCAGGCACACTCAGGTTAAATGCTGTTATTCAGACACTTGTCTTGAATTATCCTTTTGCTAATACATGTAAGTAATTTTAAATTTCTGTTCATATATAGGAAGCAATTTAGGACTTGATCAGGTGCCTAAGTGGTATTTAGCTTTAACTGTATGAAAACACTCTGATGCAGTGTGCCAATAAGATTTATTTCATTAGTTCATCTTACACAACTGCAGGTGATCAGGCTGTGAGGAAAGCCATCTGCTTATTTAGATACCATAATGTAGATACACGGTACGGGGAAATTTAATACTGACTGGTTTTGAGGACCTGAGATTGAAAATTTGGCCACGATAAATCTGTAGGATGAAGTAATGTTGCATTGATTTCAATTAGTCTTTCTGTAGTACAGTATATGTCTGAGCCAACTGTGAAGTAGTACTTTTAGTCTGGTTCCTTTAAAATTCCATAGTATTTTTTTTTTCTTAAATTATCCATTCAAACAACTATCAGTGCAAACTGCTATGTGTTCTAAGGTCATATGATATTGCTTTGCATTTCATCCCATACTCTTCTTTTTTTTGTTAGCAGAACTTAGTGAGATCAGCCATAAATAGTCCAGTCTGTGCAAGAATGTGGTAAGGTAACATGAAATTTGTTAAAATTCAGAGTATTTAATATCCAGTACCATAAAATATTTAGTTAAATCCAGAATGTCCATAGACTATATCATACATATGTGATTATGAAGAGCTGTGGCCTTTACATTTATTTGCATTATTTTTATTTATTCATTTAACATAGATGAAAGTATTTAATAAAAACAGTTACAAAGCTGTTAGAACTTCTGGATATGTACCTGTTGAGAAAAACAGATTGTGTCTCATTCCTTAATATGCAGAAGCAAATCTCTATTGGATGTAGAATCACAGGATCGTAGAATGGTTTGGGTTGGAAGGGACCTTAAAAATCATCTGGTCCACCCCCTCCGGGGGAGCATCCACAACTACAGTTGTACTTGGACAAACTTCTTTTAGGGTACAAACCGGATAGTTACTTGAGTTGAAATTCAGTGTAGTCAACAGAGAGGCAGAATAGGCAGGATAAGTCTCGTCCCTAAGGATATTCTCACACTGATAACTAAATATTGTATTACATTTTAGAAGAAAATAAAACAAACTTATTGGGCTTTACATTGATTGTGGTTATTGTTGTTGGGGTTTTTTTCTGTCTTTAATATGGTAAAAGCTTGAAAAAGGCCAGAATTTCCCAAGTTCTACTGTACTATTTTTACAAAGAGTTACTGTGCCAACACTTCTGATGTAACAAGTGTGTTTATTTGGATAGTGTTTGACTGTCACCATCCAGCAGCTGCTACATCACACGTTGCGTAGTTAAGATACAACTAAGCAATGCTACGATGTTGATTACAGCTTGTCAAACATTTCAGGCTACTCCTCTATACTTACTGAAGTAAGTATTTTCTAAAAGTATGAGTCTCCAGCAACACCACTAAGTTTCAGAAGTTGTTTATTTTACACCATTTTAAACTGTAGTATTATGCAAGAAAAGATTGTCTTTAATTTTTTTGTTTTCCCAAATGGAGAAGTAAAATTATTTTCGATCATTTTCAATGTAATTTCTGAAAGATTTTCTTTTTAGTGTACAATTTTATGGGCAGTAATTTTATGGGACAGTAATGTAGAAGAGACTACCTTATTATTTCTGACACTATTATACACGTTTAACAAAATATAAAAACATTTAGCATTGAAGTAAGCAACTATTTTTGTCCTGATGTGCAACTACTGCATCTTATTTTAGCTTCATATGTTTGTTTATAAATTCTGCAGGAGAGGGCCTTCTACATAATAGGTGTAAAGCAGCTCGTAAAAAAGGTGATTCTGCATCAATTTTATTTTATGGTAGAATTAAAAATAAAATTACCTCCTCCTTGCAGTCTTTTCATGCTTCTCTGTTGCTATCTATTTACAAGAAAACTGTGCTGAAGTCAAAAGTGAGATTCTCATTCACCTGAAGGCATGAGAGATTTTCTGGAAGGAAATAGAACTGTGTGAAATAAAATTGATGGTGATTTTAAGTGGCATTTAGCACAGTGAACTCCTGCCATAGTGATCTTACAGATGTCCAAATATTTATCATCACAGTGTCTTACTTTATTATTGCATTCATTATCACTCTGATGTTTTCTTTCCTTGGGAATCATTAGTTTCTCTTTTGTTTCCCCTCTTTTATCTCCATTTCTTTCACTGCAGCTAATTCAGGACTTCCAGAAAAGCAGTACTATGGCAGGAGCCCGAATCAGTTGCTGCACTGTTGTTAACTCGTACTGATGCCACTTCAGAGCTGTTAGGCTCAGTATATTGAACAGAGAGTGACAAGTCTGGCAACGTTAAAAGTGGTGTCTGTTCAACTGAAAAAGTGAAATATGTTTCTCTTTACCGACACAGAAAATGTGAGCAGAAAGCAATTTGAACTGCAATAGAACTGCATGATACAGGGCTCTTGACAGGTTCTCTGGGTGCATCATCTCGCTGCCTCTGCAACTCCTCCTCAGATGCTTTCTCCTTGCTGCTTGTTTCGATTGCATATTATCTAGGGAGAAAATTAAACCATATCTTTTTATCACACTCTCTAAAATTTTATTCTGAATTTTTTTTCTGGAAATCTAAGCTGTCTTGTCTAAGGCTTTTTAAAATGTAATTGATTAACCTCCTTCAAGAGGAAAGTTAGAGTTCAAATTATTTTGTTCTATTTAAAAGTACTTTATTTAGTAAATTCAACAACAAGATTGCAAGACAAGCTGGAATTTATTTACTCCCTTTTGACATCGTATACAGAGAGACAAAGAGAAAACGTTACCTGATTGTAGATGTAATAATGCAGCCCATACGTAATTAAGAGCCTGATGCTCTGTTTGCCAAAATATCTTTGACAGTGAGGTTTTTTTTTCCATTCCCTATTTGTATGTTGCTTCATATATTTTTAAATTTCAGACAGAGATTTTACTTTATACAGAAAACCATCCGCAGTGCTAGTTTGAACCTTGAAGCAATGCATTTGCTTTTAATTTTAGTTTTTTACAGCAGCCAACAAAGATACTGTTGCCCACCTGTAACTTGAGTGGGTGTCTCTCCCTTTGGAAATTAGGTTGCTATATTAGAAGCCTAGTACAATTTTTATATCCTGTTTAAAGATTAAGATACTGATGATTTGGTCTGTAGAAACAGTTATGTTTTATCTGTGCTTCCTGTTGAAAAGTTCATTTTCTTTTCCATGTGACAACTAAGAATGAAATGCCAAATGACTTTGAATAAGTAGCTAACATAGATTTCAGTTGCAAGTCCTGCTTGGGACCTCAGCCGTTTTTATTAAGAACCCTTAAAGTCTGCCCATGATGTAGGTTTTGAGCAACTGTGTGCCCCACGAGTCCTTTTTTTAAAGCCTAAGCCATTAGGTCACAGCTTGTGGACAAATTTGATGGGACTGCAGAGTTTCTGCAGGGCTACAATAATCGCATCTTCAGCCGTCTACAAACTTTTCGAGAAGTTAAGTAAGAACCTCCTGTCATCCCTTCTGAAATGCTGTGTGACTGAAAGCTACTCTTCATCTTTTTGATGGTTAGGAAAATCTCTTCTGAAGGATAATCAGCATATTGTCCTTTGGAGAAGTAATTGCTGGACTCCTCACTTGCACCAGGAAAAATTAATAGACACGGCCCTGTGGTAACAGAAGTTCTAGCATGGTCTGTTTAGCTGAACTTGCCTTTATAATATGGAAAGCTGCTTGAAGGTAAAGGGGCCCAAG
>NW_010182077.1:0-213 GCF_000695765.1 Mesitornis unicolor
TGCTGCTGCAGTATGGTAGTACTGCTAAAGCCCTAATGAGCAGTTCTTAAAACAAAGCACATGACAAACAGATAAAGCTTAGAAGAGCAAATGACAAGCTTTGGCCTCATCGGTCAAACTGAAGTGACACTAGTAAAGCTTTGATACAGCTATAATAGCCCATCAGCGTGATCATCGGCTCACACATTGACATTGTATGAAGGAAATTTATTC
>NW_010182077.1:497-741 GCF_000695765.1 Mesitornis unicolor
GAGCAAACATAGCCATTCATGTGTAAAACAGCATTGTGTCTCCCACATGGTTCATTTCATGTATTTTGATTAATGTCCTGTCCCTGCCAAAAATATAGAACATGGAAATTAGCTGCAAAAGTAAGCCACTAACTCGATAAGGTAGAGAAGTAATACATCAAAGTGCTACTAAATCTCTCAGGACAGGTACAGAGGGCTTGATTCACCCTCATGGGCACACTTATTTCTACAGTGAAAGCCAGAG
>NW_010182078.1:0-5636 GCF_000695765.1 Mesitornis unicolor
AGGCTGGTAACCCTTAAACCATAACACCCTGCTAAAATTTCTATGAGGAAATGTATCTTAAAGTCCCAAGAAATACACCCATGTTCGATTTGAAAACAGAACAGACTTGGATCTCCCCTGTGAGCACTAATATCCCATAGAATTATCTAGGCAAAGGCTGACATTTTACTTCTCAGAAGTATTTTTGAGGCAGGATCCAAATAAGTCTCCAGTGGATATAGGGTAAAGGGGTAGGGCCACAAAGACCACTATAAGGCATTATTCCTTCTCTTTGGACAGTAAACTGCTTAGCACAAACCCAGTGCCACAAGTACAGAAGTCCTAGTGAGGACAGTAATATCCAGTGCAATTATTAGTCTGCTGCAAACCCTGAGATGCCTCTATAGGCAGGTCTCCAATTCTGACTTCTTCCTACAAAGAACATTTCTATAGTAATTAAAATATAAAGCATCTAAGCCACTAAAGTATAGTGGTTATATTTCACTATAAGTTGAAACAGTAGATGGTGAAGAAAACAAATGGAGAGCTTTACCCACATATCGATATGTCAAAACACTGTCTTTTAAATGCCCTGTTTAATCCCCAGTCTATTCTCTAAAGGTGTCCTCCTGCTGTGGAGTTCAAAAGGAAGAAGGTCTTTTCAACTCTTAAAAGACAGCTCCTCTTGAAGGCTATATTTTTATCAATTAAATGAAAATCTGATAATGTTAACTAGCAGTTTATGGTAAATTGTCCATTCCTTATTCGAAGGGTTATTATCAATTAAGTGCAAAGTAAATACTTGCTAAATTAGTTACTGCAATTGGATTAACAGTCGCTTAGACACAGCAGCAGCTGCTGCAGAATTTGGACAAAATAGTCTTAACACCTGGAAATTTACTGTAAATACATTCCAACTTCCATTGCACTTATTTATGTTTTAAGCTTCTTGTATGATTTTCTATTCTTCATCTGATGAAACCCCAATCAAAGTTTGGTCAAGGAAGGAATAAACGTAAGTCCTATTTTAACTTCAAACAAAAAAACCTCATTTGAAAACAGTAAAAAAAACCCCACAAAACCCAACAACCCTGCATTCATTCCTAATAAACTGAAAATATCACTTTTAGATTAGAAAAATATGGTTTCCATGTGTGTGCTTATCTCATCATACTCACTTCTTCACAGCTGCAAAAAAATGACAGCAGAACTAATTTGCTGATGTGTCTGGGAAATTTTTCTGTATCTATCCAGATCTCTTTCTTACCCTCTGCTAATGTTATCTTTACTTTTCTCTCTTAAGATGCTTACCTTTTTCTTAGTTTTTAAAAAGTCTCTGCTTTTTTTCTCAGCTTCTATTCCTCATTTTCCCATCTTCTGACTTTTTTTTCCTCTCTTTTAACTCATTTCATCACAAAAGGATCTGTTTCCATTACTAATTATATTTCCACCTCCTTTTGATTTAAGACACTTATCTATTTTTTTTTTTAATCAAAGACCATCACAGCTTTTTCCAATGAAGGAATCTGAGAACACACTAAACCACAAACTAACTCACACTGGTCCTGAGACACCAGATTTCAGCTGAATATCCTCCACAGTCGTCTTACCAAACCTTCATCCAGCCCCTCTTTGCTGTGCTTTACTGAGCACACTTAAGGAATACAGCAGAACTGAAAGAGAAAAACAGAGCTTCAAACACTTACTGATGACAGTGAATACAGCAAGAGTCCAAAATAATATAGTCAGGAAATACAGTAGAGAAAAATGAAAGGAGAAGCTTTAGGAGCAGCCTAAAGGATAATAAAAGGAGCAGCTTTAGCTCACCCTTTGTTTCACTGACAAGCTACAAAAGCATTTAACTTTTCTACCTGAACAACACATATAGTTTTCTCTTCCTTTTTTATTCAGAGACTTGTAAAGCTCTCATCTGTCTGCATGAACACAAACAGACCAAATCTAACCACCTTGCATCTGGATTATCATCCTTGAAGTTGTGCAATTGTGTTGCTGTAGGTGAAGTGCAAGCACCACAAGGGCAACATTAAGATAAGTTATGGTAGCCCTGGATCATGTATCCCAATTTATTGTGCCTCTTTTTAAGCTCATAATTGTGTCAAAGACAAAGTGAAGTTTACAGAGGCCCTAGTGAAGCTGCCTCTGGAGTTTGGAGGTTAGGGAGAATGATCCTGAGTAGTCCACACACTCCCTTTAAAGCAAAATGCTCACTACAGGTCCCTGAAAGCATGGCAGAAGCATTCCTCTTCCTTCTCTCCAGCCCATCAGCCAATGTTCCTACTTTGAAATGAGCAACAGACGGCATCTTCTCATTCTGCTTCTGAAATGAGAGTTGTCTGCTCTTTGACAAGATGCAGAATAGAATAATTCACAGAGGCTGCCAGGCTCCTTAAAATACTTTAAAAATGTAGCATCAGGATTTGGGGGATCTTTTTCTTGGTTAATGATTGTCATGTTAAGAGCGTGAGTCTGATATGTGGCTGGGGGTGGAAGTCCTCCTGTTGAGTCATGAGTTTCAGAAAGGAATTCCCTTGCTTTCTCAACTCCTTCTTGGAGAGCAGCGTAGGTGCAGCTGGATCCAGTCATAGTCTCAGACTTGGTCAGCGGTTCATGTCTAATAGGGATTAGGTGAGTATCCACTTATCAGAGTTAGTGTTAGTCTGTCAGAGCCCTCTCAGGGACTTTGAAACAGTTTCAGATATAATAGATTTGGAAATAACTTCTGCTTCGTGCAGGAGAGACATCCAGACCCATCAACCCATCCGTTAGTTGGTGTTCTTGCTCTCCTCCCAAATTAGAGCATTCTAAATGCAGATTTATACTCCTGGCAAGGTGGGATTTAAATAAATTATCATTGTTGGTTGGCCCTTAACAAGGCTCATTACGTGTTTGATGAAGGGGTGAGGTGTGAGGAAGAACAAATGATGCAATTAAAAGTGGTCTACTTTGCTTCACCGAAGTAACATCAGGCTGTGAGGAGTTCCCCTTACCCCAGGTGTCACTCGGTGGACTCAGTGCCAGACCACCAGGAGCCAGATTGTCTCTGATAATAGCGCTCAGCCTCTGTGCTGCTAGCTTTGTGCCCAACACCCCCACAGGCCTTGTCCTTCACATTCCACAGTGACCACGTTTGTGTTTCAGTTGTTGGCCAAAGCTGTGCTTTGGCTGCCTAATGGGCTTTCCCACAACAGAATCCACATTACAAATCCCACTGAGCATTTGGGCTGAACTTGGAGTTTGCAGCAACATTTGATGCATTTGAGGTTGTGCATTCCGCAGATTTTTTGGAAGCTGTTCTAATTAACAGTCCATAGGCATGGGCACCGAGCTTTGGGCTCCGGGAACAATTTGCTCCTAAATTCTCTAAAAAGAAAAGATGTATAAATCCCACTTACATCTAAAAAGACCTGTCATCTGAGTCTTCAACCACTAGTACCATATTAAAGCTGTCTCTTTTGTGTGAAGAGGCTTAATCACAAAATAACTCTGTTCAATTTCCTTCTCCAGATTAAGCTGTCATTGTTTAAAACACCTTTTTTGTTCCTTGCACTGGAAATGAAGTTAATTCAATACATTTCTATTTTTTTAAAATTTTCTGTTATTTTCTCCATCACAGGCTGACAGAGCAGAGTAATGACTTCTTTCAGAGATTAACACCAGATTAAATTTTTTAAAACTCTTGGAAGTAGCTCAGAGGTCTACTTAAATATAGATTCTACTCTTTCTCCTCCTCGGGCCATAACCAATGAAAGGGAGAAATAAATCTCATACTGCAACATAATATAAAACCGAAATTGGATGCAAGACTAAAATACCACTAGCATCATTTTTGTTATATGGTGCACTGTTTTCTTGCATATTCTACTGTCAGGCAGTTGAGCTTCAGGTATGGCACTTCTGAGAAGAAAGAAAACAGCTCGTAACCTGCGAATTGTCATTTCAAACCTAAGCAAGACAAACCACCTCTAATAAAAGTTTGAGCTCTTAATTTCTATATACTGTCTCCCAAAGCTACACAACAAGCTGAAAAATACTGCAATGGAAAATAGAGTAGCACTTTTTTAAGGAATGAGGACTTGACCAAATTGTATTCTCTATCCTACTAGATAAAATAGGGTCTGAGTCAGGTCCTAATAAACATACACAGCGACTCTCAATGACCTCAAAACTCACTAAATCTCAATTATATTATATTGATCTTACAACACAAGTAGGACTTAACTGTTTCTTCAGCTTCAAAAGGAGTGATGTGCAACTCCAGGAGATAAAATAAAGAACACACATTACTTTAAAAGATGCAGGGCTGTATATTTGTTTGTCTATTACAAATCCCATCTGCATTTAAACAGATATATTGTATTCTGGAAACTGCTACCTTGCTGGAAGTGTAAAGAGTGATATTAAGAACTGGACAGAGACTTATCTTGGTTTTGTTTTTCACTGGCACATAAGAACAGCACTGCACAAGAACACAGTCCTGAAAACCTTCACTTTATGGAAGACTTTTTTTTGACAGGACTTTCCAGTCATTACACTTATATTAACTCAACAGGGTACAAAACATCTGTATAGGTTGTACATAATTTTAGGCCATAAGTTTGACAGCATATGCAATATTCCATTGGTTTACCTGTGCACACACACCCGCTATCATGTACCTTCAGAAATGCTAGGCGCAATCTTACTAATACTATCAGAAAAGGAATGAAAAGCTGGTTGAAGTATGTTAATTCACTTTTTATCACAATATAAAAGTTCAGGAGAATCAAACATGACTATCAAAAGTCAAGTTCAACACCGAAATAAAATTAAAAAAAAATAAAATTCTCCCCAGTAAACACTACAACTGGGGAACATATTGCCACTGTTGGTTTTTTTGTGGCTACTTGCACAGCCTCATCTACATAGTTTGAAGAAAAGTGTAGATTAATTTTGGGGAAAATAGATCAATCTACGCCATAATTAAACACAAAGATACCACCTCTGACTTAGGAAATCTTTAAGTCTTCTATTACTGTGAGATGACAAAGTATATCAAAGAAGCATCACTATGCATCCATATGCTTTCAAGTGTATTCTGTACTGGCCCAGCTGAAACCAGACATCAGCTGAAGGAACCTCTAGTCTGACCTAGTGTGACTGTCTGTCTCATTCACCTTTACAAATGTGCCACCGAGCACAATAACTCTTCCAAATTTATGACATTTCTGGAACATTATACTATTCCTTTCATTTAGCATGAATAAGAAATCCACATAACCCACATCACCCACACAACTCACTTGGAAACGCGATCTTGACAAGACCTCTGACACACTATTCAAGAATAGGACCATTTTATGAAAGCTCCCCTTGAATAATTACATGACTGAGACATAAGAGAAAGCTTCCAGTCCAAAATCCTAAATGGCATATACAGTTTGAACTATTAATAACAGGACCATTTCAGCACTATAAATAATTTTAACTTGGTGAACTTCTATCTGTATTGAGATACTGAGGCTTTTTCAACAAATGTACCTCAGTAGAAAAAAGATGCAACTTCGTTACAAGTCCAGGCAGCATAAGACACCCTCAGCACATCAGAAACTGAACTGAGGTAGGCATAGCACTTTTTACAGTTGTCAGAGACATCTTCA
>NW_010182078.1:5667-18626 GCF_000695765.1 Mesitornis unicolor
ATAAAACAAGGGATTGCTTGAAAGCTGATTGACAAGTAGGAGTAGCCTCTTTTACAGCAAGACTGAACTCTTTCAGATGCACTCGCACAACTTTTACAGCTCCTTCTGAAACCTTAACACCTCTCACAAAGGAATCAGGACCTGAAATGAACTGCATTTTCTTAGAAAACTGTTCAGTCTAACAAGAATGCTTTAAGTGTGTCAAGCTTAATATTTAATGTTTACTACAGGATGGGACTTACATTTTAGAAAAAAATACTAACATGTAGGGATAAAAGATGAATTAAAATAGTCACAGAAAAAACCCCTCAATTTTTATGTAATTGTGTATTTAAATTATAGTAATATAACTAAGGGAAGTCAGTTTACATTGTGATTTCCCAAAATTTTTAAAAATTTTGCCTCAGAAAGCAAGCAGGGAGTATAACACTAAAACACACAGTTGAACAAGAAAGTTTAGAAGTTAGAGAGATGTATAAGCACTATTTCACTGCTACAAATACATTTTGTAAATCTAATTATGGGTGCATCACCATAGAACGAAAGGGCAATACAGACACTATACCTATTAAGCATTTCTACAGTCCTGACAACCATTAAACCCTGGAAATGTAATAGAGAAAGAAAAGGGAAAGTGCTGCAGTTGCAGAACTGCCTGCAAAAATAAGCAGCTTTTTGGGGCTTTAAAAAATAAAAAGAGAGAGAATAGAAAAAACAGTGGATTTGTAAATACGTTGACAGCATTTAATTACAGATCTGAAGCAGAGTCTATGAAGCCTACGGAAGCCTCTTAAAGCACATGAAGTTCGCTTAGTGGAAAAGCTAAACCAGATTTTTAATAAATAGCACAATTTGGATTTCAAAGGGCACTGGATTCAACCTTCTGCTTCTAGTTGCAAGTACAGATCTGGTATAATTTTAGATAATGTCTTTGGTCTTAAAACTTCAGAAACTCAGCCTTGTTTGAGGCATAAAAATACAAATGGTTGCTTTACCTTCAAAGTAATGTTTAAAAGGTTTCAATAACACAAACATTCAGCTAAAGCAGGAAACAGATGAAACTGCAATGACAGAAATAACACCACAAGTCCTCCCTGCTTTATGCAGTGTTATTTCCAATGCACTTCAGATTGTACAGAGAAAGACTGCCAGTGCATCTATTAAGGAATCACATGAATATGCATATTTATCATGAAAGCAAGAACCTTTTTTCAGTACCTGTTTTGACTATGACAGAAAAGATACAGAATAAGGAATATTGAATTGTTATTCTTTATCCTTCATTTATAGAGCAAAATGATGTAAAAATGAAAATTTAAACATGATATTCCATTTCCAGTTGTGGTGCAGTTTTAACATTAGGTAACTCTTTAAAAAATGAGGGAAATCCTCTATAATTTTTAATATATAGAATCAAAGACTACAAGTACTTGACAAGCCAATGAGGCAAAACCAAGACCGTGGAAAAGAAAAAGTAAAGCTGAATAACATATGACACATGCTTGCTTATTTTCTTCCAAAAGCATAACATGCCCAACCCATCACTTACACATCCCACACTTAAGTCTATTACATGATTACTTTCTAACACAACTTAAAAAAAAGAGCACTTTTGCCTTTAAATCTCTTCACTATGACTTGCCACACCTATCAGGGATAAATGGATTTATTTGCTTCACATTTATAAGCTTTATTTAAATGAGTTTCCCCAACACAATAGTGATAACCCTCCTTAAGGGAAAATGGAAACACTTGTCATGTAATCCTTACTCAGCTAAAAACATCAGAGGAATTGCCTAAAGATACCCCTTCCAGTAAAACTCTTTGACTTTGGGAATCTGTGTGCCATGATTTCCTGTAACGGCATATATCTGCTTTTGCTTCCATCATTTAAATGAAGTAGAAAACCTTCTGAGCACACTAGCAACATCCTGGCACAACGCTGGTGTGATGGAGGAGTCAGGCCTGTTGTTGCTTCATGATGATGATACAACTGCTTATAGACAATGCTTTGCAGAACCATAGCTAGTTTCACACACTGAATTTAATACTCCCTCTACTTACTCAGCACTACACTAGGCTGTCTCAAACACTTGTGAATGAGTATGTTTTATCACTCAGTAATTAACATCTAAACTCCTCTTAACCAGTGGCATGCTATCTTCAGATAGATAAAAGAAGTCATGACGAATTAATTTCTCTCAATATGGGTAGCTTAAAAAAAAAAGAAGTTTACTCTGTTGTAAATGTAATACTTAAGAGAACTATAAAGCATGTTTATAAGAACCATAGGGAAACTTACCTTCAGCTTCGCAAACACAAAGAAAAACAATCAGTTTAATTTGTGGTATAAATTAAATCATTGTAATTGAAATACTGAAGGAACCTCCAGCTCATTCAGAACTGCTTGCTCTTCACCTGGCAGATGAATCAACCTACAGCAATCAAGTCAAATTTAAGTGATAGAAAGGTTGGCATGACTTCTCCCTGTACATCATACGTAAAGGTAGATGGGAGTGTAGAGAGTGAATACCTCAGCACTTGCTGCTGGCTTCACTTTCCTTCATATTCACTCTATGCACTCTTCCTTTCTGCTGGCCATAATGAATTATTTGGTTACACAGGTACAAATGAACACATCCCCACTCACACCCCTATTTCCTTGCAAGTCACAGTAGCGTTACAGTTAGAAAGTAGAGCTCTTGACTTACCCCTAGTAAGTGCCTTCAAAGAGTGTCTCCTTACACTTTTGGTACTAACCAGGACAAAATAAACTGAAGCAATAATAAATGTATGTGTTTTCATGAAATTCTGTATGATAATGGTTTGGGCTTTTCATTCGAGCAAGGGTAGCTGTTTGGAAGCAAGACTGGGGAAGGGGAAGGCTGTAGGAGCGTGTCAATGTCAAATTAATTGACAACATATCAAAAGCTAGCATGCAAAAGGAATTATTTTTTTTCATAGAGAAATACTGATCAGTTAGGAAGCAGGTGGGATTTCTGTGGATTCTCATCCACTTGCTTACTGAAAACAGCACCATCGCATCAGTCTAAGCTTTGCTACAACAATCCTTCCATTTTCCCATTCCTAATCACCAACAACTGATAAAAGAGAATGCTTGAAACAACACAGTAAGATTATCTTATGATATCGGCGTACCCCATCTCTGGGTGCAACCTGCACATGGGTGAGGGAGGAAGGACAGCACGGAAAGCAACCCTAACTCCTGAAGTCAATGACATTACACCGATTACTCACCTGAAGTTCTCTCACAGCCTGTTTTAAGCAGCCCTAATCTATTTCGGGTCATCAACACATACAACATTTCCAAATGACAGTGACTTTGGAAATTGCCTGGGCTACAGAGGGTGTTTTACTGGAGAAGATACTTTATAAGAAAATAGGCACACACCTCTCTCCAAATTATTATTTTATTTTATTTTTTTGCTCAAGACCTCCTTAGACACTCACCTGTATTTACCATTCTAATTTTCTGACTCTGGAAGTTTAATTTATAAAATGAAAAAAATTTTTCCTATCATGTACACCCAAACTTAAAATTCTGCAGTCAAACTGCATTTTCCTCAGTCATGTATGAGGACCCCAGGCAAGGATTCTGTAGGCTAGATTATGCTTTTCATTACACATTTACAATCCTGATGAAATACTGTTTCCTTTACAGTGTATCAGTCCAGCACTTCCATGGGTATATCAACCCTGTATGAAGTATGCGTTCATAGAGAAGATGTAAACTGTATCAACAGTCAGATAAAATGGAGCTGACAAACAGGATGCTATGGCCAGAAAAGTAATCCCTGTGAAAAAGTGTAATACCAGTTTAGTTTAGCTTATCCCTTTCCCTATCCTACTATATCCTTCCTGCTGTGGATGTTATTTACTTGGAACTTAGTAAAGCCTTGGACACTTTTTCCCACAGCATTCTTGTGGAGAAGCTGGGTGCTCGTGTCTTGGATGGGTGGACATTTCACTGGGTAACAAACTGGCCGGATGGCCGGGCCCAAAGAGTTGTGGTGAATGGAGTTAAATCCAGTTGGTCGCCGGTCACATGTGGTGTTACCCAGGGCTCAGTGTCGGGCCAATTCTCTTTAATATCTTTATCAATGATCTGGATGAGGGGATGAGTGCTCCCTCAGTAAGTCTGCAGATGACATTAAATTGGGTGAGCGTGTTGATCTGCCTGAAGGTAGGAAGGCTCTGCAGAGGGACTTGGACAGGCTGGACTGATGGGCTGAGGCCAATTGTATGAGCTTCAACAATGCCAAGTGCCAGGTCCTGCACTTTGGTCACCACCTGCCTGCTGCAAATGTAAGTTGGCACACTGAAGCTAACTCCTAACTTGCAGAAACTTGCTGTCCAAGATGTCAGGGTGAGTGTTAAATGCCAGTCAGCTACAGGCAGAACTTTGAAACCTGGTAGGAACATAGCTAGCAATAAGCCCTAAGATGTAAGAAATATAAGTTCATCTTTATAGCACTCACTGGAAATGTGGAGGCAACACTAGGAATAATTTAATATATGCAGGAATTTGTCTAAAAACCCATTAAGGAGGGTACTCCACTAGTGAAAGACAGCAGTCAGGGCACAACTGAATGCTTCAGTGGGTGATGAAAGATACAGATGTCTCCATCTGCAGCTTCCCGCTAAAAACAAAGTCACGTCATGCAAAAATCACACAAACACTCTCTAGAAAGTCTGTTGATGCCAGCCATGTGAGAATCACAGGAGGTTAATCTTTATTGCTCTGTATCAATCTGAGCAAAAGAAGTTACAGACTTTTCCAGGAAGTTTTATCCCAGTTCCTAGTTATTATAGTCTCCAGCAACGTATGATCTATTTTTCGAGCTGGTGCAATGAAACTATGCAGGACTCAGGCAGTACCGCACCTCTCGTGATTGCTTTAAGCATTAGTACAGTGTCAGGCAGAGCGCAACATCTGAGCTTGTGAGGTGCCTCACAACTACAGTCTCAAAGAAACCACTGGAGCCAGAATCATCTAATGACCATTGGAGGTACTAATGGGTTGGATTGTACAATGCTCTAACACACACAGACTCATCGAAGAGATTTAATTTACCTTGACCTTGTAGTATTCCTTGACTTCAGGCTGAATGGAATCAAAATCACCACTGATGTAATCAGGCAAGAAGCTGAAAGGAAAGCAATGAGCAGTGAAATGAAAAATGAATCCATCTTACTACATTTAATATTTATTTTCTGAAGAGTGCTACAGGGTACAAGCATTAATCTCTCAGGTGAATAGGAGTTAGTTAAAAGCATGTTAAAACAAGAGTTGATATGAGGTGATACGAAATAAGGGAACAGATGAACTGCAAAACTGGTAAATCTAGTGTCCCTTCTTCGCTGAGGGAGCTACACATCGCTTAGATGGTTATACATCTCCCTGGGTCAGTAAGGTATGACTTGTTCTAGAAAGACAGCTCTCAAATATTTTTAAAATATATCAGTCAGTCAGCAAAGTATTTGAAAAAACAGCTGAGTGCTATATGTCAAGCCTCGGAGGATATCATTTGTCAGAAGATGATGCTGCTGCTGCTGCTACTTGGACAGCTGGTATGACATAAATATTCCAAATATTTGTATTTTAGTTGTTACTGATGTCATCCCATTTCTCCTCCTCTCGATTATTAAAAACATTCCCCCCAAAATATGGAAGCCAAATGCTCAGTGATTTTTAAGTCATATCTTGGATGTACAAAATGTGTATGAACTTGATTTCAAACCTTAACCAACATTTGTACAGTAATATTGCTGCAGAGCACATAATGTGATATCTATCTCAACTTGCTTCTTGTTTTTTAATTGTCGAATGCTTCAAAATATTTAGTGTACAAATTCTTACCAAAGTAATAATGAAACTTCAACTGTGCTACAGAAAGGTTTAAGAATATTTTTTTGGAAAAAAAAAAACAAACCCAAAACCGAAAAAAAAACCCACTCAAAAACTCAAACTCAAAACTAACAACAACCACAAAAACAACCAAGAAAATTCAGAAATATAGCTTTCCATCTTGCACAATTCCTGGAGTTTTAAGCAGCAGCTAAGATGACAGGTGAAAGCATTGCCACTGTTTCAGCAGATAAGACTGAACAGTTTTGAAATTAAAGTTACGATTTCAGAGTTTTCTAACAAATTTAACCTTTTCTGCAAGGCTACTATTGTTTATAAGGGGCATATGAGAGTTCATTAGCAAATTAGTTTACAGCTCAAGCTGAGTTATGAGGAATTAGGGAAAGCATATTGGGACATATTGCTCTTCCACATGATAACAGAAGAATGCCGCATGGTCTAGACACTCCCTACATCAGTGAAACTTATAAAAATCTCACATTCTGGCTCTGTTCAAAGATTTCAAAAGAGACATGTGGTCACTGGCCACCATTTTCCTTGAAAACTGAAAGCTGCTTCAGCAGCAGCTGGTAAGTACAGTTGTTGCAAGTTAGTTCACACGCAGCTATGGCATTTCAAATTCACTGCTCTCTGCCGTTACTAAGGCTATTCTGAAAGGGTATATTCTAAAAATAATCTCTCCAAAAGCGATGCTCCCACATTTATGGCAGGGGAAAGGCAGTTCCTTCTGCACTGGGTTTCATCAAGGACACAGAAATGAACTAGAAGAAATGCAAATGCTTCAGTGCTCTGTTTTCTATGCCCAAGTCAGTAGAGTTCCAAACCAGCAAAAAATAAACTGAAAATTAGATTTTCCCTTTATTGTGAGACTGACCTTTCCAACGTACAAAAAATCCTACATTTGCAAAATTTAAGTTTTAAATTGCTGCTTTTTTACCTTTCCACAAGTTTCCCAATGAAATATTTACTGAATACAACAAACCTAAAAAACTACAGGTATTCTCTTTCAATTTGTTATTTTCCTTTCATTTCTTCCTGATTGAAACAAAATCATTAAAAGTAAACTCACTCTGGGGGTTACAGTGGTGCCCCCAGAAAGCTGGACAGGAGGAACAGCAGCCAATTGTCATGGAACGCCAACTTGGTATGACACACACATCCACTCTGATGAAAAAGCTGATGTGTTAAGGTTGTTCATCTTACTGAACTGTGGTACATAAATCTGAAAGTGCCGTTTTTTTCTCTGCAATAACTACAGACTGCAGTGCTTTTAAATAATCAACCATTTCTCCTGAGGGCTTCATGAGACATAACTGGAAGCAGAATTAGCCAAAAAAGTATCTTTTCCAAATCAAATGCTTCTGCACAGCTTTTGCACTCTTGCCAAGTAAAACCATTTCCATGACAAAACCAGCTGAAGTTCTGTTTGAACTGTTACAAGCAAAAGAAACCAGAAATTTGGTTGCACCTCCCACGTGCTCTACCAGGGCTCCTGGCTGCACTGCCTATATGCACCTCCTCTGCCAGGAAGCACTATGTCCACTTTCAAAACATCCTCTCTACATGGTGCACTTGCATCCACCACAAAGCCAGAAATAACTATAAGAGGGTAAGGAATCATGGCTGGGAACTTCAAGGTTTCAAAAAGTGTAAGCCTCGGATTAATGAACATGGCTGTTTCCAGGAATAGCATCAATTCTTTCTTCTCTTCTCTTTTCTTTTGACAAACACTAGAAACAAGGAAAATATATCCAGGTACTCTTGATGAATTAAAAAAATATCCCACATGAGTAAATCTTACGTTGCACTGTCTGTTTTACAAACATCATAAAACATTTCAGCTTTATCTTCAGAGGATGGCTGCTTTTTATAGATCATTGACTACGCAAGCCAACAAAAGCAAGCCAACATTCAGCAACAAGTCAAAAGCTGCATTTGACTTGGTCCTTTTGAGTACTGTGGAACAAATTGCCTGATTCAGGTGAGCAGAACTTAGTCAAAGCTCTTCTCTTCTCTGCTCCAATTAACACCAGCAAAGAAGAGTCACTGTGTGCAGAGTTGTCTGCACTAGCTGGTATAGAAAAAGGGGAAATAGTTTTTATATATATATATATATAACTTATGAATGTTTTGTAATAATTGGTTTTCACTTGTTTACTTTGGTATACTCATGTATTTACTCCAGAGCACAGAACAGTTCAGGAGAACAGGCTCTGGAGAATCACACATCAAGTGTAATACTATATGAGTGGAAGAAGTGATGTCAGAAAAAAGTAACAAGGTCCCTCCATAAATTTTAAACAGCAGCCCTCATTTAAAGTACAGATTCATCAAGTATTATATTAGTCTAACCCATGCTTTCCTACCCTCTGACCTCAAATTAATAATTCTTATTCTGTAGCATAACTATTGAAGATGACATATATTTCTGTGACATATACGACACATACCCCTTAATGGAGGAGGTTATTTTTTTGCCCATGGTGGCAAAAGATGTCTTTAATTCCTTTTCAAAGTGCAATTTAAAATTTTAATTTCTAAACAGTCCAGATGATGCAGTCTACTGCACTTCAGAACCATGTTTTACCAGTCTCATTAGCTATTAATTAGCACTATACATACAAGGTCATAACCAGCTCAGCTGGCTTGATTTTCTGCTGCTTTACGCTGACATTTATAAGGAGTGAGTGAACTCTGTAATCCTAATGGGACCAAAAGTATGAAATTCGTGTGAGATCAGCCCAGTCTACCAAGCCTCTTCTAGAGCTGTCAAGCAGTGTTGCACCAGGAACTGAGCAACAGAAAACCCTCAGAGACTTTGGGCCAGGTGGAGTTTTTCTTTCTCTTTACTTCTCATTATCTTCCCTGTTTCAGGGGTTGATTTTTTTGTTGTTGTTTTGGTTTCTTTGTTTTCATCAGGGCATTTTAGAGTCATATGGCATCTGTCTAAAATGAAGTCAGGAGGGCCAGAAATGCTTTCAGAAAGGGACCTGAAGGCACTTCCATAGCAGACTGCTTTATGTTTCATGTATGTAACTTTCTTAAGAAAACCCTACAGTTTCAGTATGAAACCTTAGCTGGAACAGGCTGCCCAGGGAGGTGGTGGAGTCACCATCCCTGGATGTATTTAAAGAGCGGGTAGATGAGGTACTTAAGGATATGGTTTAGGGGGCAGACAGGAATGGTTGGACATGATGATCTCAGAGGTCTTTTCCAACTGAGCGATTCTGTGATTCTGTGTGATTCTTTAAAGGTTTAGCTAGCTCACCAAGAAAAAACAGCACAATTTCTTAGAAGTTTAGAGAAGGATTCCAGTTAGGGGATTTATCCAAATTAGATAATGGCTGAATGTTGACTGAACAGTTTTATGAACTCCCAGGATGCTGGGCTGGAGAGCAGGAAAAAAACATTCCACTAAGTTTGCCGTAGTTTCAAGATATAGCAGTGATATTTTAGTCATCAGTACCATAAAACAGTAATTGACTCTTACACAGATTATAAAATAAATAGAAGCTATTTGAACTCTGAGGTTCTTAAGCTAAGTAAGTACAACTGTGACCTATGCCTTCAAGAAACCCACCTAATGGACACAGCTTAATTCAAGAAGCAGTTTTAATTTTGAACATTCAACATTAATGAACAGCATGTTAAATTTAAGACATCAGAATAGTTGGTTCTTTATTCACTCACTTTAAAAATTCAGTGTGGAGTGGTAAATATGCCTTTTTATACAGTTACAAAAAAGGAAAAAAAACCCCACACATCACACTTTAGCAGTTTATAACAAAAAACTGCTGCCTCCTTAAATAAATTGCTCTGGCATAACTGTTCAGTTCTATCATCAATTCAAAGTTACAGTTTCCTAGTACTATTGACTTTTCTTGTGATGTAGCTCCTTTAGCACATAATTGTCTGCAATTAACCTTTTTTAAACAAATGTTAACATCAGAGACATGACCATTTAAAGGTAATATCTGCAGTACCCTTTGCTTCCTCCAGTTACAGCACAGAAAAAAAATCTCACACAGACAAGTCGTACGTGTCCCAGCTATATCATCTGAGGGCACAGAGTGGGCTCCCTATGTTTTTTTTCATTACTAAAAATAAATTTCAAAACTGATGCCTTTTACTCTGGACTAGCAGACACACACAAGCTACTTCCCAGAAGAAAAAATACAGTGAAGATAAAATGCTGCAGACTTAACAAGAAGTAAAGTCACTAAAATCAGCTTTGACTTTCATAAGCATCTAGTAGCTGAGAATACAGAAGATAAAGCACGCTAGCATTACTACAGGATAAATACTGAAATCACAGTTTAACAAAAAATCCCCAAAACAAAAAATCAATGCCCCCAGATCTACATTTGCTAACTGTTAAGATGCACTTTCAGCTTGCCCTCCTGACTGTTGGCCTTGACTAGAAGGGTGAGTGAGGGCTGTTCTCATCAGAAAGGTGTTAAGTCTGCTCAGATCTGTCAAAAGTATACTGTTAACTGCTGTGAAGATCAAAGTGCCTTTTTAACGCCCTGAGACAGGTGCAGCACAAGTAGATGTCATTTATATTTTGTCTCAAAGCAGCATCCTCAGATGCCCCATCTAGCTATACAGAGGTGAGTTTCTGGGGAAAGTAGAAATGTCAGGTTAGGAGATACATTCAGAGTTAATGTCTATAAACACATTCCTGGTATTTCCTGCAAAGTTACCACAAGTAAACGTCACGCCTGAAGCTCAGAAGCCAAACACTAAATACCAATACAGTTAACGAACTCCAAACTGACTATAAAAAACCATTTTGTTTTGGTTCATCTTGAACAGATCACACTAAGGATTCCATAACTTACTATTATCATCATGCCTTTAAAAAACAGTTAAAGCAGTCCTTACCTCCTCCACCCTCTACTTCCCAGTCAAGACTCTCTTGAAGTCAGCTAGCTTACTTTTTCTGACTCCATGCTTCAAATTGCTGTTATTTCAATCCACAAAGCTTCCTTTATCACTGTGTAACATTAATAACAGGCTGGCACTGACAATGATGTTGCACTAGTTGCTGGATGAATTCAGAAAAACAAACCAACAAACCATCCTCCTAGTTGCCCACCTCTTCTTCCAAGACCTTAATAAACCCTAATGTTCATTATGTAATTGCTTACAGAGCATAATTCCCTAACAGCACTTTGTACATTACAATAAATCCAGATGAAATTTAACAAGATTAAAATAAAAACAGTGTGAGGGAGGAAATGGGGAGCAACAACAGTACTGCAGATCCCAGTGTAACTAAGCAAGCAGGCATATGCATACATCAGACCATACACAGGTAGCAGATCTGTGTGACCCTGTCAGAATTCTTTGCACAGGCTCTTACCAAGCCTGCGGATTACAGTCAGGAAGCTCCATGGTTAAAAATACTAGGCAATAATTGGCAACCTTGGAGAACAGCCTTTTTTCCCCTTACTTTTAAAAGGCCTTAGTGTTAAAGAGCATAAAAGTATTATTTTATTTGCAAATGCTATGATTTAAAAAGAAAGATAAAAGTGTGTGAAGATATGAGGGCAATAATGCATTCATTTATGCTTGCCTGGTATGCAGTGTCACCTTGCAAATAAAAAAAGATCTGAAATAAATTGTAGAACATATTACCCTCAGCTCAAACTGCTATGCAAAGCATACATCAGGGGGAGATCTGCTAGGGACAGACAACTCGCTCCCATTATCATTAACAAAAATGAAGCAACTAACGTCCTGCCTCAAAACCTTACACCTCAGTGACAAAGAAAAGCGTTAATGATGGCTACAACTGTTGCATTTTTCTTTTTATTGACAATATTTGAAACACTTCTCCAGTTACAATCAATAGAGCACAAAAATAAAATGATGCTCCAAGATTTAAGAACTGCTTGCTTGTTTTCCATGGTGCTGAACACCCTCCTGCGTTCAGGTAAGTACAAGTACTTCGTGAAAAAGCCAGTGCACACAGGACAAGCAACTCCCAGAGTCTGCTACTAAGTACCTATGGCTTCTCATTACTTAGACTCATACACTGCTTAAATAAAGGATATATGAATGCAATGTTGTCACCATCACCTTAGAGCTACTTAAAGCTGAAACTATTCAGCACCTCTCAGAAGAAATTCAGCATCTCACAGGCTCAAGCATCAGGTCTTGCTGTTGGATCCTTGGCAAAAGGAATAAAAAAAGGGAGGTCAAGCTGTGAATTTTCCTCCTTGCATGGGGCAGTATGACTCAGGGCAGCATTTTAATTCAGTGGCAGAATAAGCACCCATGCCTCAGCATGAGTCACTCACAAGCACAGGATTTTGAAAGTATTTTGGGAAGTGTAAGTACTCATCCAGAAGTGCCAGATGCTGGTCTTTTAGGACACAAGGCCAGAGGAAAGGGAAAATGAGCAATGTAACCAGAGCTTCCTCCAACAGGTGAGAGTATCTGATTAACTGAGCAGATAGAGGCTGACAAAACACCCAAACCTGTTTTCACTCTTCTCATGTCAAAGCATGACAGAATTCACCCGAAAAACTGAAGAAAACAAGCCACTACATTGGAGAAAGGTAAACTGTGCACGACTAACATTTTAGACAGCATGTGAGGAATTGAAGGGATTAATGGAATCTAAACCTGGTAAATTTAGATTGGAGAAGCCACAAAACTACACAAACTGAGATTTATATACTAGTCTCATAAAGGCAGCACTAGAAGCCAGAGCCAGTTCAGAGTGCCACCAAAGTCAGATTTGGCTGCTCCAAACTGAGTACAAACTTTTCTAAGAAAAGATAAACAATTTCTCTTCTTTTCCAGAAGAGCTAGAAACAAACATAACATATTTTTTCCTTCTAATTAGATTGTTAGCAATAACCCCTACAGTGTGGCTTGAAAACTCATTAAACAACTTTAAAAGTCAGTTTTGATGACTAGGATTTTAACTCTATGGGTACTTTATGTGAACTTTCACACTAGTAAAAACATTTAAAAGTGAAGGATGATCAAACAGTAAGGAGTTGCATGTGAAAGACATTCACTGAGATTTCATTGCTTCCGTAATTTATTTCACAGA
>NW_010182079.1:0-46607 GCF_000695765.1 Mesitornis unicolor
TAACGTTCTGTGATTCTGTGTGATTCTGTGTCATCTTAGTTTATTTCTGTCCCCAGGGAGTTTAAGTTTACTGTCCAAGCCCAGGATGATTCACTGTTTTAAGAACCACACTGTGATGCCAGTTGCAAGAAAATAGGGGTGACCTGTGTTAGGAAATTTTATCTCAGTACTGGTGCACCCTTTGGAGCACTATTCTGGGCTCTGATTGCACACTGAGCTGGCAGTGGAAAGGACTTGCAAGACCAGGGTTGTGAGTACGGCTGGAAACTCCTGTTAATCCACCATGCATTGATCACAGCAAGACTACTTCATGCCTGATGGTGTTGATAGTTAATAACCCCATTGCAAATAATGAGTGAAGAACAGAATGTGCCTGGTCAAGGTGAGATGCAGCAGAGGACACCACAAAAGCCTGTTCATCTCGGTTCCAAGACCCAGCTGGCAGAGCAATCCTAGGCATAACAATCCTGGTCTCTCTGCAAGGCAGACCATCGCATATATCAGCACAGCACCTCAGAGGAGGGCCAGCAGCGTAACTCATGCTAGTCAGCATCCAGCAATGTAGAAGGCTCTTGTTGACTAATGAAGAAGACGTGCTGCTGCACATCAACCTGTGGGTCACACAGCATTGGACTCAGTTCCTGGGATGGGAGGGCATGGGTACACACAGCAAGTAGTCTGCCCATGCTCAAGTTACTGCCAGCTGGGCTTTTCATGCTTCACAAAAGTCAGTGATTAAGCAATGCTGCCCATACTTGAAAAGCTCCTATCCCTAGTGGTTTTGGATGGGGAGCAAGGGAAGAAAGATAGTCCGGAATTTTTTTCTCTAAAACCTTCTCACTCGAGACTGTCTCTATAAACAAATAAGTTTGCTGGGTATCTGCAGAGTAATGAAGGGAAGCAGTGCTAATCCAAAGTCTTTGCTATATACTGAACTTCCTAAAATGGCTATGTTTAAAGAGAAACCATTCTGCCACTAATAGGTCCAAATAACATCTGCATTTTTGAGGCTAGCATGTATCACCAGTGTATATATCTCCACCAGGACTATAGATTGTAACAGAAAGTGTAATTAATGCACCTTTAGCACTGCAAATGTTTGCTGCTGTATATATACCTTCTAAATATGAGTCCTGGTATACCAAAGCATGACCCCAGCATCTTAACTAATATTCTCTCGCTCAGATGCCAAGATCTAATGTCCAGGCATACGTGTAAATAATCACCACGGCTGCAATTGCTATTTCCCAGCACCGCTCCATTAGTATTTAATCTGCTGCTTTATAAAGCACCGTAGGGGATCCCCAGAAAGGAAAGCAGCTGCAGCCAAGTTCTGCTCCAAAAAGTATTTTCGATTGAGATGCCTATTAATTCAGGCAATAGGCATTAAATGACGTAATAGTGAAGCTGGAGGGCCGATATACCCTTCTACCTAGGGCAGGAAAAGTTTATTTTTTTATGCCTAGGATAGTTTCTATAAAAAAGGGCCCTATGGGAGTCTAAGAAATGTGTTCCTGGATTATTTTTTGCTCTCTCGAAGTTGCAGCTGTTGGCTTTTTTTTATTTCCTAAGCCAAGATAATGCATTTAATTTCTTTGGTTGTTGCAGTAATTGGTTAAGTATCCACAGACAACAGTCAGTTGAATATTTTCAGTGCAAAAAGAGCCTGGAGTCGTGTGCCTGCATTCCCAGCAATTTCCATTTGAGCTTGCAAAGAGAGACACATCCTCCAAAGAGGGATTGGAGGGGTCTCACAGGAAAGTGGTTGGCTTAGGCAGCAGGAAACTACAACTTACTTTCAAGAACCCTCTGTGACTCGGAAAAACTTGTTCTGTGTCTCTGTGCCTGAAGCCCCAGTCTGGAACATGGAGGAAATAGCTTTGCCTTCTTAAGTGGAGAGGGCATGAACACTCATTTTTGACTTGCAAGAGCTCATGAAGAGTTGAGATTGACAGATAAGACACATTCAGTTTTCACCTGAGGAACAGCAGCCAATGAATCTTACAGAACAGAAAAAGTTAGGTCGTGCTTGATTATTTTGACTCCGTCTCATAGAGCTTACCCTGTTATGAGAATAGTCCAGTGCAATGGAGATTAGGCAAGATTAGTGTGACTAACTAGCAGTCAGAAAAGTGAAAATGAGAGCTAAGTCTCCTCTAAGCCATTCCCTATAATTTTCTAAGCTACAGCATCAGTATATCCCTGTACAATGGCTTGGGGGTTTTTTGCACTTCCTACTTTCCAGGCAGTGAAACCTGAGACGAGGTGTTTAGTATCTCCCACAGTGATAAGATTTAGAATCACCTTGGTTATGTGATGTCCTGATTTTTTCTACTTTTCCCTTCTTATCCTGTGTTTGAAGACAAAGTGAAGAGGCTGAGTGGGTGAGCTGGGATGGCATCAATGTTTAAGGGTAATATCAGAAAGCTGTTCCCACCTTCACATGTTGGTTGTATACTGTGATAACATAACCTTTTCATGTATCTCAGAATCATAGAATGGTTTGCATAGGAAGTGACATATGAAGGTCATTGAGACTAACCCTCCTGCAGTAAGCAGGGACATCATCAACTAGATCAGGTTGCTCAGAGCCCCATCCAATCTGACCTCAAATGTTTCCTGGGATGGGCCATCTACCAACTCTCTGGACAACCAGTCCCAGTGTCTCACCACCCTCATTATAGGAAAATTCTTCCTTATATTTAGTCTGAATCTGTCTCCTTTTAGTTTAAAGCCATTACCTCTTGTCTTATTGCAACAGGCTCTTGTAAAATGTCCCTCCCTGTCTTCCACAGAATCCAACCTTAATGATTCTGTGATTCCTGTAGGCCTTCTTCAGGTACTGGAAGGCTGTTATAACGTCTCCCTGGAGCTTTCTTTTCTCCAGGCTGAATAACCCAAACTCTCTCAACCTTTTCTCATAGGAGAGGTGCTCCAGCCCTCTGACCATCTTTGCAGCCCTCCTCCGGACTCTTTCCAACAGTTCCATGTATTCTTATGCGAGGAATTCTAGAGCTCGATGCAGTATTCAACATGCAGTCTCACCAGAGCACAGAAGAGGAGGAGAATCACTTCTTTCCACCTTCTGGTCATGTTTCTTTTTATGCAGCCCAGGATAGAGTGGTTTTCTGGACTCGAGCACACACTGTCAGCTTGTACCTGGTTTTTCATCCACCAGTATCCCCAAGTCTTTCTCCACAGGGCTGCTTTCAATTCCTTCATCCCTTAGCCTGTATTGATACCAGGGATTGCCCTAACTCAGGTGCAGGACCTTGCACTTCACCTTGTAAGAGGCATGTTATTAAGCCTCAGTCTTTGGAAAGGTTGGGTTTCTGACCCTATTTTCTTCTAGAATCCCAGTCACTGAATGCTTTAATGCTGTTACGCCCAGTTTAACACATTCAAGTGATTGGTTTTTTGAAAGAAAAGCAGCAGATGAGAAATATTTCCCTATGTGACTCATTGCTTCTGCTGCAGTCCAGATCAAATCAGACTTGGAAAGTTGTTTTTGACTCTGTATAATGGACACTTTAAACAGGAGATGGAGTCAGTACTTTCATAAAATAAGAAGAAAAATAGACAGCAATAAATTGCCAGAAAGCTGAAGTAATAAAGTATCTCATTGGACTGTCTGGTCTGCAACTTGTTTTTCTCTCCTCAGAATGGAAGTACATAATCTTGTCTCCTCTCCCTCGTCTCTGCACTCCCTTCACTTTCTTTTTAGACATGTTGATTCTTCTGTCTTCAGAAAGAAATTGCTGTTCCCTGAATTTGTTTTTATTTGTTTGCCTTTCATGACTGCATCACCTGACAATTTCCTTTAATCTTCTGTCAATTTCTTTTATAAACTTGCTCTTTAACCACTGCTCAGACTTCTGATCAGCTTTTGCCTAACCACCGCTTGGCTTCCAGTCTATCTGAAGCCCACTGACTTTAATAACAACACAGCATGACGTGAATATTATTTGTAAGTCTGTTTCTGATCCAATGTTATGAATGAACATAATGCAAACAGGCACGTTCTTTCCCCACCCCACTGAAGGAATTAAAATTATAATTGTTCTGGAGAACCACTGTTCATGATCACATCTCCTAGCACACGGAGGGTCTGGCCCATAAAGTCGCAGACCTCATTGCTATGGAGGATGTCAACCTAAGGGATTTTTTCCACCTATCAGGCGTATATCCATGAGTGGCTGGTCTTTCTACTTTTAGCTGTATTTGAAGACCCTCTCTATAATCTCTCTAGTTCTTTTGAGATTTTGGTTGCTGCAGAACAAACTCTGATGAACATGTCTGTCTAACATGCCAGCCAGTCATCTTCTGTATACCCAGTGAGCATACAATGATTTTTTTTCTTCCAGTAAAATGAAATTGCAGTATTATTTCATTCTGGAGTTCTTGTATATCTCAAATGTCCATAAATCACACAGTTTTGCCAGGGTAGTAATTGCTGTGACCCATCTGGAAAGTCAATGGAAAGGTATCTACCTTTCATCTGATGAATCATGTATAATTCTTCATTGACTTTGTTTTTTAGATTTCTGACTGTATGGGGAGCCTATAGACTTGTTTTTATGGTTGTGCCTACTTTGAAAACAAATAAAGTTAGGAAATTGGATGCCTACTGTCTATATAAATTAGTTTCATACCCTGATATTGGGAAATGAGGGCTGAGCAAGGTTTTGATATAATCAGACTCTTTAAATCAGCAGTTTTCCAAGATGTTAGGCTACATATCATTGTGCAGTATCATTGGCCATGAGAAGAAGAGGAGATAAGCTCTCTAGCTGTTAGCCAAACTTTAGTTTAAGCTTTAGTATGTGCACCATACTTGGAAGGACTTAAGCAGGTGAGTACCTGCTGGTGAAGCTTGATCCATCTTGGTTCAATGTATCTAAACAACCAAGAAAGGCCTGAAACTCCTCTTTTAAATGTGTCTGGAGATTGGGCTCGGGAATCTTTTCAGAGTAGGTGTCCTATATGAGTTTAAGGATGGCAGCCTAGACTGTAGGTACAAACAGCGCAAAATTTTATTATAAGTGATAATAATGTAATTGGGCTAAAGGACATAAATCAGAATATATACTACACAATGTAAGTGCTATAGCAACTACTTATTTACTAGATCTAGAACTATAACTAAAGTAATAATTTAAAGCTAGCTTAATTATTAAATAGGAATTGAAGTTACTCACCCTGTCCATTGTCCATGGGTAGTTCCCTTTCTCTCAGCTTCTGGCAAGTAACCATTCGAGAGGCATCCCTGCTTGAAAGGTGGGGGAATGATCAAACACACCTTATGGGGAATGTGTGTAAGAATCCCTCCCAACCAAGAATTGGACAGGGCTTTTGTAGAACAAAGTGATTGTCTGTCAGTCATTTGTTGCTAAGCCAAACCTTCTTGCTCAGTGAGCCTTCTAGCTTAGCAAGATATTTTTATTTTCATTAAAACACTGTCTCCTTTTAGCAATCTTTTATTTTTCTCTGTCTGGGACCAGCTAGTCCTGAATGTTTTCTGACACCAAGGCACAGCGTGACCTTCTAGAATATCTGGTAGTTTTCTTTCACCAGAAATCATGTAGAGGGGAGTCAACTGTCAAGTCTCTTCTCCCACTGAGGCAGAGCATCCTGCTACAGTACGTTGGTAGGATCACTGTGGATGGAGAAATGAAAACATGGCTACATGCACGCTTAATAAGTTGACTCACAACGTGCCATCATGGGATTCTAGCTCTACTCCATGCCTCTGGTGTTCGTACACCAGAACATTTTGTTGTTTTGGCCCTTTGGGACTCACACAACTCATACAATACCATAAAAGCAACAGATATTTGAGAAAGTGCTCTAACATCTATTAATCAAATTTTCCCAGGGCCAGGCCTGCTACAGTTTAGTGCCATGAATACCAGTTAGGTGCCTGGCACATTTTCCAACTCTTTCCTCCTAATTGCCAGTATTCTCACTTCCAAGGCCATGCAGATTGCTGTGGATCACAGCTCCTGTGCTGGACGAAATCTTAATGGTAGTAACCTTTGGCCTGGGAGATGAGGCATGATAACTGCATTTCAAGTGCTTCATTGCTTTCCTGGAATTTCTTTGAGCATGTATCCTTCACAAGCTTTTCTTTTATGGCCCAACTTTCAGCTGCCAGCCATGTAAAAGAGTATCAGTTCAAAATTCTGCATTCTGGACCAAAGTTCAACATGCAACTTTTTATATTTTCTTTTGCTCAGTCATCTTTCTGAGCTTTGTCCTTTGTTGTGCTTGGATAAACTAAGTGTTTATGACTGCTTATTTAGTTGAAGTCAAGATGGAGTTTCGATTGCTGCATCTTTTGTTAGTAAGAGGTACATTGATGTTTCTGCAGATTTTATATTATTCGCTAGCATTTGTTTGCTGTTTTGAAAGAAATCTCTGTTTTTATGAGCAAAGTTAAGTAAGTGTCTATCTTGACACATGATACATGAGGCTAAAAAAGATTCCAAGAAGTTATCTAATGTGCTTTCATCACTAAGGAAAGATAAGCAACACAACAGATAAACCATAATACAGGGATGTGGTCTAATAGTTAAACCATAAAACTGGTCACCAGGGCCCCATGATTTTCCTTCTATCACTGCTACTGACTAAGCAATACAGCCCAAAGCAAGTCACCTTGTTTCTGATGTATTGTTTAAAGTAAGATAATATTAATACTACTATCTCTTGGATGTGTTGTGCAGGTGTGTTGTGACAGAGTGAGTAATATTGTATGTAATAACTCCTAGTTAAACTAGGCAAATACAACCAGGAAACATGGTGCCAGTTATTAAACAAATAATAGCTGTTCATGAGGACAACTGGACAAGAAATCAATATGCAGGCTTTCATATTGCTGTGATACTTCTCCCTTACACAACCAGTTTCATCTTTCAATAAAAATCTCCACACTTCAACAGAGAAATCCTCAATTTGTGGGGAAGGAAGCTGAGGTGAATTTTGTTTAAAAAGGAGATTTTAAATTAGACTCCATGCAAAAAAATGTCAGATCTATGAGGAGAACTCAGGTGTCTTGGGGTTTAGTGCCTTAACAAGCTTTGCATCTCTTGATTTAATTTGTATAAATTCTAAAAGGCATACTATAACAGCCAAAAGTTCAGGAACAGTGTAATTTTCTAAGGCTATCACAATTCAGGAGGTGAGAAAGAGAAAGGTCCAACTAGCCTTAAAATCCAGGACTGTGCAAATGACTGATTCTTGTGAGTCACTTAAGAGTAATGTGTCCTTCAGGAATAGCTCAAATAGATAGGGACATACCAGCAAACCATAGAGCACCTTATGGATGATAAAGTAAAATAATTCAAGGCTCATTATCTTGTATGGAAATAATCTCAGTTAAAAGCAGAATAAAAGCGCAATGGAATCAGGAAGTACCCAGAAGGGTCATGTAGGGCACCTTACCTTGATATGATTAAATAGACAAATAAGTGAATAAGTAATAACCTAATCATAGAGGAGGGCAGGCAAACTCAGCATTAAACTACTAGAGTAGGCAAGTTTTTCATTTGTGACCAAATGACCTCATATTTTTTCCATCTGCTTCTATTAAGCAGAGTCATTTCTTCCATCAGTGCCGTGGTGAAAAATTTCTCCAACTGTTCCAGAGAGAGAGGAGAAAATGGTTCCTTCTGGAGAGGGAGAACAAGAAATTAATGCCATGACATGTTCATTCCTAAAATCAATGAGAATTTTGCTATTAATTTCAGGGTTCTGTTGAGAGAGGACTGAGCACTGGACAGGACTGATCTTCCAGCACTAAAAGCTACAGTCACTTTTCTGGTGAGTCACAGGGAACAGTGTCTGAAACTGAGATTGGGGAGTATCTCCCATCTCTGCAGAGTACGTAGAACCTCAACCATATGTACAACAGGATGACCTATGTCTCGATGAATAGGACCAAACGTTGGCTTATCCAGAGCCCACGTCAACAATGGGCTTCTCTGTATCCATGCTCTTGTCTGTAAGGTTGCACTACTCTTTGCCTGTGCTGTGTGAATTTGACCTCATTAGCACTGGGGACCTTCTGGCAAGTGACTTATGCGACAGAGCAGGATGGCACCATAACATTGCTACAAAGAGGGGAGATAACAGAGAAATGTGGGACTTTGCAGACCCACTCAGCACTCACATCTACTTGAAGCTGTTCTTCTAGTAACAGTTGCTCCCTCCTGCAGAGTTTTTCATGTGAGACTTTAAAGCATTGCTTGAGACACTCTAAGGAAGACGCAGTACCTCAGTACATTTTCTGATAGATGGAACAGCCAAGGAGCAGAACTAAGTGACTTCACCATGAGCACCCAGAAAGTCACACTCCTGGGAATCAAGAACAGGCTCTAATCTTCTGCCTTTCAACAGAGTTCCCAATCTGTTAGATTGTTTTGAAGAGAAATATCCATCTCATCCACATTTCTTTAGCCACCCTTTTTCTGCTGGTAAAGATGAGACTAGACTTTGGCCCCCTGAGTCTACATGTGTCCAAACCAGAAAGGGTTATGGCCACCCATCCCAAATTTTGTCACGTGGCATACATCACAACACTTCTGCAGGCCTACTCCAAATCCTGGTGTGTTAGATAGGTGCCTGTGAAGGTGGGGAGCTCTGTTGTGATTTCTTGACCTTAATACTGCACCCGTTTACTCAAAGCATTCAAATTGGGTCATTCTTGGGCAACAGCAAAAAGTTCATTCCAGTGTACAAATTTTGTTCAAAATATCTGTTGCAAAGACTGTGAATTGGTGACATTGGTACTGTTATACTTGGCAGGAGGAAAGCACTACACAGAGACAGCTCATTCATTCATTTATTTACAAAATAATTGGAGGTTATTAACTAGTTAATTAATAAAGATTAGATGTAGTGCTGATGAAGGGGAACTTGAGATTGTAAAAAGTTTGGCAGCAGTAGTAGATGCTGTATTATAAAGGTTTGTAAATCAGTGGAAGAAGAAGAGGAAATGAAGTAAAATTTATTGTCAGGGAACAAAGGAGTAGAACAAGTAGGGACAATCTTAGCAGGACAGCTCAGTGTTTAAAAAAGGAAACAAGACAATACCCTCTAACCAGCTCCAGCTGGTGAATAAGATCACTGCCTCACCTTGCAGGTTGCAAGTGGAATGTGAATTGAGCTTCCCATCCCCAGGGCTAATTCTGGGCAAACAGATGCTCAGCTGAGTTGAGAGATTAAGTCAGCGTGAACCAATCGGCAGTGTGCGGAGGAGACACTTTTCAGACTAGTCATAATAACTTGGCTTTTCTCTCTTAGAGTTCTCTCTGACACAGGATCACAAAGTGTTACATGAACCACAGTTGGCTAAGATTTTGTTGAAGATCTTCCTTTCTTATTTTGAGGAATTGGTGAGGGTTATTAACTTTGTTCCACTGATGAGGAAACCAAGGCATCGAGAAATCAATATATACCTCTACCCACAAATCCCATTGAAAGCTTTCCCTAACTGCTGAGAGGCATGCAAAGAATTCTGGGAGACCTGCCAAGACAGACAAGTGCCAGGATTGGTGACTCACATTGTCATGGAGGGATGAGAGTTGATTTAGACCAGTGCAGTTCAAGCAATCAGAGCTAGGTTGGGCTGATGCCATCAATGCAGACTGCACCAATGCACTTTATCCACAGCTGTCCCCAAAGACAGAGGCTGATGGCAGAACCAGACATGAAATCAAAACCAGACCTTGAAACCACTATCATCACCTGCTCATAATGCAAAGTGATGCAGCTCTTTGGTGAGCTAAATCACTTTTAAGAGATTGCTGTCATTCTTTTTTGACTGAAGGCTTACATTCTCATGCCACTCCTCCTGTCTCCAAGCCTCCGGTAAAACCCATAGTAAATCTTGTGTGTCTGTTGTGACTGTTGGAGTTAAAGCCCTTCATACTTGTAGCAGGGGTTTCACATATAAGCCTTAGCAGAATGCAGGTGTCTCATTCTAGGACAGGAGGACATCAGCTGCGGCTGTTTTCCTACAGAAAAGGAGTTTATTTTACCCCATTCTTCCTGCAAACACACACATTTTAACAGCTTTTTAATACTGTCTGCTGACCTCTAAACAATCACTCTCTTATACTGTCTCTTTCTCCCAACCAATTCCTTTGTCTATATATACATCTCCATTTTTTCCATTTTGGGAAGGGTTTGGTATCCACTGCAGTATTCATTTTTGAAAAGAATCACAGAATCGCTCGGTTGGAAAAGACCTCTGAGATCATCATGTCCAACCGCTCCTGTCTACCCCCTAAACCATATCCCTAAGTACCTCGTCTACTCACTCTTTAAATACACCCAGGGATGGAAGGAGCAGTAGGAAAAATATACCTTAAGTAAGTAACATATAACTGTCTGAAAAGGGAATAGAGGAGCTCTGTCCTTGGCTCCAACAGCTTCCAAAGCTCCTGAGTGATATTTTAACACTCTTTTGAGCTGAATGCATCAGTGCAGACCACAGCAGTATGACGTCCAATGGTGCCCTCTAAAGCTGGCTGGTGATGAAACCGGGTGAATACTGAAAGGGATACCTGTCAGAATCTCCTCTTATGGCTCTGAATCAGCAGTTCTCGATTCTGAATAGGAGAGATGAGCCAAAAGCATGTGCTCTCCCTAAATAGTGTCTCATATTGGCACTACTGGAAAGACAGTATTAGGCTTTTCTGGTAGGGCATTTCTCTTATGAGCTCTCTTGTGATCTGGTGAATTCAAAGCTTATACTTATATGTTGAAGAATAAATAAATAAATAGACAAATAGGAATTTTTTCAGTCTACAAAAAAGTACAATGAAGAGAGACTAGTTTGGCTGATGTAAGGGTACAGGAAGAACTGTGATAAAGAAAGGAAATAAAGTAGGTCTCTCAATCTACAGGACAAGAAATCACTGGCTTAAATTGCAGGATTTCTGAATTAGACATGAAAAAGTTTTCTTACAGAGATGGATAATGATATACTGGGCTGTTAGGGTTGAGATGCTCCTAAAAGCAGATTGTAAGGTCTTTGCTCAGGGATGTTTTCTGCTAGGTGAAACACCTCTAGAGTTAGGAAGATGGAGTAGGTCTCTGCCTGTGTAGTCTGTGATTCAATGTTGTTCTTCCAACCCTGGTTTGTTTAAGGACCTGGAAAAGTTTGTTGTGAACTCTCTAGGTCCTAAAATAACATCTCTATGTTGTACATGCTTCTTTCAGACAAGCCTTTTTGCTGTCACAGCAAAGGAGCTTACCTTGGTCATACAGTCAGTATCACACCTCAGGAAAGGGGTTTCCACTTATATGTGCTTTTCCCCAGCACTGTATATTTTATCGCAAGAGTTTTAAACAAAGAAAAAGGAGAATCCCCTTGAACAAGCCGTTGAAAAGCTGAGTCTAAGACAAACCACATTACATGTTGGGTTCATTTATTTTCTGGGTAAAATGTTTCTTAAAGGGTTTGTTTCCTGGTATATGCACTTTTTTCAGAATAAACTCGAGGTGTTGATTGGTTATTGATTTCCAGGGACCAAACAATTTCCTGAAATAGCCCCTTGCTTGTCCTACAGCCTACAGAGGGAAGAAAAGACTAATAAAAGTATTTCATTGGTGGAGGCTGTTGATAAGGATTATAATTGGTCTTCACCACTAGTTTATCGACTGGTTTGTTAGATCATTAATTGCCCTTGGCTTTGATCTGGGCCATTAACTAACAAACTTGTCATTAGCTGTTGGAAAATGACCAGCTCTTTTTTTAGGATTATTGCAGTGAGCAATCACTTCCATTAAATCCCAGAGGGTGTGAGGCAGGACTCTCCAGAGCACTGTTTGCTTGGTTCATTGATGTTGTATGAGCGTCAAGCCAGGCTGTTTCTTTTGCAGGGATCAGGAGCTATCTAGGATGCTGGGGCATGTTTTTTTGTTCCTTCCTTGAATTGCCAAAGCAAGGTATAGTCTTACTGAAAGAAAGGAAAGTTCCTCTCTGATCCCTTGTTAAAAAACGTTGAGTTAGTTTTAAATTATGTTGCTTGCTTCATATGCTAGCATTTTCCTGGCTTAAGCCAGTGGAAGATCTTTGCTTGGAAGCTTATTTTCATGCCTGTAAAAGGTGTGGGACTGAAAGCTGTGGAGATTAAAATATGCAGTACAAGGAAATAAAGCTGGACTCCATCCATCCTTCCTCAGTAGTGTCTCTCAGACCAGACCTCAGATGGCAGAGGAGAAATCTCTCAGTTTCATTGAAGAATATCAACAAAAGTGTTGTTAGTACTTTTTTGCCTTGGTGTTTCTGAGGTGCGAGCACCAACTTGGTCAGAAATTGAGGAAGGACCACAAAATCCATAAGGGAACCATGAAAAGGAGATTTCCTTTTCTTGTGACTGATCCAAACAGAAACTTCCTTTCATTCCTCATTGATTCAAATAGGAATCAAGCCAGTCCACTAGAAATGAAATTCCCCATTTTTCATTCCAAGTTCCCCTGAGCCAACTTCCCACCATGGCACTTCTCCAGGACACAGAGAAGTTGAGCTGTTCTATCTTGGCTTTCCCAGGAAAGCAGATCTTGCTGTAAAGAGGATCTCCCAGAAGAAAAACCTGCATCTTTCCAGCACTGCAAAAGCAATTCACTTCATTTTTGGTAAAGCTCGGTTCTTGGGGAGAAGCAACAAGCAAAACCAAACAGAATTCATGCAAGCTGCAGTATTAAACAGAAGTGCCAGCACTGTTTCATTTTACAAACACTGTTAATGGTAAATGCTATTCCATCTCAAGATTTGGGAATTCAATTCCACTGTCATATTGAACCCGCTGCCCTCCCCACTCTTGCCTCTTCTTTCCTCCCCAGGAATTCAATCATGTCAACATCCTACTGTTGGCAAGGGAGACCTGGAAAGGAAGAATGCATCATTTTTAGAGTTTGCGTCTTCCAGCAAATTGTGAGCCTCTAACTCATGTTGTTATGAAATCAGTAATAATAATAGTAACAACAACTAGGAAGGGAGGGAGGACTTTTGTCTGCATGCAGCAGACACTGCAACACAGTTTTCTTCTGCAGAGTGTCGCTTGTGCTAATGCATCCCAAAAAAGCTTCATATGCGATTACAGGCTGTGCAGAGAAACCCAAGGAAACTCCCCGAAAGTTAACTGCTTGGGGCTGCAATCTTTTAGAGTTCATCAGCTAGGCAATGAGTTGAGGCTGATTGGTCGTTCAGCTGGGAGTCCACTGAGGAAGGAAGAAAAGTGGGGCTGATGTTTGGGCAGGTGATGTTCTTTATTTTTTTTCTACTTAATATTCAGTCAGTTGTTCAGAGCTACCCTCCCTTTTCTTCATTTCCTAGCCTGCCTTAGTTGAATATTTTCAAATGTAACAGTGACATACATGGTCCTTTAGATCACTAAAGATATGAAGGACATTTCAAAAGGCTAAGGATAGAGTGAGTGATGGGTGAACACGATGGATTTTGTAGCCAGTTACAGTACCCTTGAGGTCCTAGAGGAATTTTTTGACTGATTTCCTGTCCCAGTTCTGTGATGAAAGTTGGATCCTTTAAATTAATTGGAACTTATCTCACAGATCCTACTGGGCCACTTTCAATGTCACCAGGGATTCAGGGATGTCTCAATAACAGAAACATCAGCTCATCAGTTGGCCCAACTCAGGACACTGGGAAGGGTCTGGCCATCAGGAAGAGTTGAAGTCTCTTCTTTGAGAATCAGCTCTCCTACGACTTCTGAAACCAGCTACCCTCACTCTTGAAAAAAAACCTCACTCCCTATAGAGGGACCCCTCAAGGCTTTTAGTGTTAACCGTCTACTAAGAGGAAAGAAGTCCCACTGATATTTCTTAGTGGACTTATTCTCCATCTGTTCTTCTAGTCCTTCAAGTGGATTCAACTAAATGACTTTTCCTTCCCAGAGATGAAAGTTCCCTCCTGATTATTTTCTCTAGTTTCTGTCAGCAGTACTGCCGTATCTCCTTCAACCCACCAGCCAGTCTTTGATTTCCTCTTCTGAAGGATTTTTTTCAGCATATACCATGACCTGACAGCATAAATGAGTCCTAAGGATGCATAGCAAAGATCATCCTTTACAGAACTTCCTTTACATAAACGTAGTGTTAGAAGCACTGATATGTATTATTCCCCTGCCTTTAGATACCATGTCCCTAAAATGTTGTAGTTTTACTCTCTGGAGATTGGTCAGTAAGTACTAGTTTTAACCTAGAGTTTTAAATGTGTCATTCCTTGTTACTCAGAGAATCCTCTGCCAATTGCATATGGTATATCTCTTTAACTGCATTTATTTGTATATACACATAGGTTTGCACAGACACGAATCCCCAGAGTATTAAAGGATCCATACTCTTCTTAGCTGATAATTTATTAAAGCAGCATCTTAGCATAACACCATGCCTTGTAAGGTTATTGGTTCTGGCAGGGTTTTCTTTGTAATAGCTTGATCTGCTTTCTATTGAGCAAGAATAGAATTGACTGTAGGATAGCATTGTATTTTCTAAGAGAGGAGTCACACACACCGAGTATCCCAGAGCACTCAATAAAGCAATGAGCTAGACTGGCAACAGAACGACTGTGGAAGGAAGCTGAATTGCCAGCTCAGCTAGGCTCATGCTTTACACATTTGGGAGTTTTGACTTATTTTGTTTATTTTTTTTTTTTCACACACTGGTGCTAGGCTTCTCTCTGTGCCTTTTTGCGACGAGGTGCCATGGCAGCATAGTCCTCTTTGACAAGATTTTCCACCAGAGATGAGCAGGAAGATCCTGCTGCCTGTGCACATCAGCTTTTCTCCCTCCCCGCTTTCCCTAGTGCTGCAATGCAGTCTCAGTGTTGGTTGCAAGCCCAAGCCCTAGCACAGAGCCTGACTCTGCCACAGTCTCCTGGCTCTGGGGAGAATCATGAAAACACTTGGCCCCTCTCTCGTAGCTGCTGCAGTCTGCCTGCATGCTCCAGGAGAGATGGCAGAGCTGGAGCTACAAGGCAGGTTACAGGATCTTTTTCTTCATGTGTCCGTAGCGCTTCTGCTAGGCAAGGTGAGAAAGAGCATAAGTCAAAGCAGCAAAGCCAGGCTCCCTCTCAGTGTTTCCTATGGGGTATTTTTTGTAAAAATAACCCACCCCAAAACAAACCACAAAACAAAAACCACAAATTCTTTTGCTGGAATTATTCCTTGCAGTTAAGAGAAGCTCTGTTTTCCTGGGACGATCTGGGTGAATCTGGTGCTTCTGGGGTATGGCCTCATCACCCTTAACTTTTTATTTGAGTCTTGTCCTGAACTTAGCTCATTTTTCAAAAAGAAATCCAAGCAAGACACCAGGCTTGAATACCTCTGCAGTGGCAGGCATTGGGCCATGACTCTGAGCTCATCACCTGTGCCATTGAGCTTGCCTCAGGTTTCCCTGGAACGTCATGAAAATTCACAAACCATTCCCAGCTCTGGAGACAAAACTCATTGGCTTCAGAGAGAGAGACCATGAGATGAGCAGTCCATGATCTGCGCAGCACTATGGTTTACTACACAACTTGGTAAGCCCTTGCCCTGCATTTTTTAGATGTGGGATCTCACCAGTGAACTTGGTGAACTTGGGGACTGGTCTGGAATATTTGCTGAATGTTGATCTTCCCATCAATTGTTTCATCAGTTGCTCCCCAGCTCAGCCCCTCTATTGGTATCACTTCTCACCTTGCAACACCGCTGTTCGCCAGGACAGATGTGAAGTTAGAAGGCTGGGTATGACTTTGAGCACAAGAACTCCTGAACATCCAGGCTGGGTGAGACCAACGGTCCATGGAGTTAGTGCCAATAGCAGATGTCTATGAAAAGAATAAAGCTGAACGGAGTAAATGTAAATTAATCCCATCTTTGATGCACACTCCTTACTTCCAGCAGTCACAGAACTGAGGATTATTATTTTTTTTTCTGATCTGGACACTGCATCTGAACAAATGTGTTCTGTAACCATAGATGGACTGTGCCTCTGAATCTGTTTAATCCCTTCAGGGACCCATCAGAAGATATGGCCTCTAGAGGATGCAGTGGCAATGAGTCAGTGTTTAACTGTTAGGTGCTGCTCGGGATGTGTCTGCAACCCATCTCCCATCCTCCTCTCCTGTTGGTTGTTTTTTGGGGGGGTTGTAATAATGGACCACGAAAACTTCATGGTCAACCTGTTTTCAGCTGGAGCAGGGTCATACCTTGTGCAACTAATGAACAAGAGGGAGAGCAGTTCATTAGAAACTGTCAAAAATGTTTAGACCAGTAATCACTGGACTATACAGAGGATGAACTGGGAACAAAAATCCCATTACTTCACGTAAACATTAAGACAAAAATGGAAAAATCAAAGGTAAAGGAGTTCTACTGAGCTGCTTGTTGCCATGGTTACTATATCATCCAGAGTATCCGGAAGGCACACAGGATTTCATTCTTCCTCCAACTTTTTCACTGAGTTTTATTTTTTATGTTTTGGGTTTTTTTGTTTGTTTGTTTTGTTGGTTTTTTTTAATGAATAGGAATTAAAAGGAGAAATAGAGGAAGGAAGGATACTGATTGTTTATCTGAATGCTTTAAATGCAAAAATGTTTTGAGGCTGATGATGAGATAACTGCTGTCATCTGTGAGGTCTCCCAACCCTTTCTTGTTTCTGAGACAAATAATGTAACACTGTTTAGGGCTTCAGTGGAGCAACTTCTTCCATCATCACTGACTCCAGAGGGACCCAGGGGTGCTCATAGCAGCACATTTTGAGTAAGGTGGGATCAGCATAAATAATGCTTATCGTACTTTCTGGGTAGGCAGCAGTCCTGAGTCGAGTGGGAATTTTGGGAGGGAATGCTGAATTATATAGAACGCTACTCCTATTCCTCTCTAAACACAGTAGCATTTTCAAATAGAGAGGAAAGAAGTCTCCTTAAAAGCAGATAAAAGATGCTAAATTAAGAGTAAGGACCCATCTTCTGGCACCACATCATTCCTTTCAGTACTTTTTTCAGATTTTTTGAGTGTCAGTGAGTTGGAGATACCAGAGATGTGAAGAATTCAGGAGGGCTACTCAGCAATGTAGACCTTTAGAGTTAATTTTACAACACTAATACAGGTTTAGGTTGAAATAATTGATCAGTGATGAATCTTCATCTCTTGGGAGGCTGTGCAATATTACACAACAATACAATCTTTTAAAATTATGAGAACAATGTCACACTAATCTGATTGTTATTGGCCAAGCCAAATAATAGAAAAAACTGTAATTACAGCAAAATTATATTGCAATTAAAATGTAATTACACTGTGGGCTTTTCTTTCTCAATCAGTAATTATTTCTGTTGATATAATAAGAACATTAACTGCATGAGTAAATGGCTTGTGTTAGCTTTCTGGTGTCCCTATGCTACCTGAATCGAATATGCACCATTGCAGTGACATTTACAGTATTTATCTTCAGCCACATTGTGAACCATTCAGTCACTTATTTTGCAAGACATGAGGGGGGTATGTGCATGTGTGTGTGCACATGTGTAAAGTACTAATACATGTAATACATCCTATAATTGCCAATTACATTATTACATTATCATAAAATTATATTGTAATACTAATATATATTGTAATGGAGTATAATTACATTACATTTGTATTTGCGGTATTAAAGTGTGTCAGAGAACATACTTATCATAATTACACTGCAATTGCTCTTTAACAGGAGTGGAATTACAGTCACCATATTATGAAATATAACAGTGTTATCTTTATAAATTATTTGTATTAAAGTACAACTTAGAGGGCCTTTTAATTGGTATCTGCTTAAGAAGATAGCAATCTTCCACTGATAGAGACCTAGAGTGAGCTCTAATAGAGGACTTTGACTCAACAACACTATTTATGGTGTGTGGTCATGGCATGAGGTCTGGATTCCTATTTTGGGGTCTAGGTTCAATTTTCTCATCAATTGTTCTCACTAAGCAGCACTGCTGCTGAGTTTGTCCGCAGAAACTTCTGTCTCCTCCCAAAGGTATAGGGACAGCAGTCATTCACAAATGTTCCCACAAAAGCTTGTCTGCTGGTGCAGCATTAACCAAGACACAAAGACTGTTGTATTACAGTGACGTGTCCAAAATCCTGGATGAAATTCATGGGCAGCTCAAGGACCCTCAAGTGATCAGCTCAGATTTGTACCTCTGTCTTTTAGTCATCTAAGGATAATTCAAAGTATCCCTTCCAGGTTGTCTTGCCTACATCTTAAACATCAAAACCTAGTGGTAAGAGCATTACATCAATTTTCAGTCAGACTAAAAATCCCCATTTTCTCAAGTCTTGGTACAACTTGAGCACTTATTCTTAAAAAGGCCTAGGACAAAATGCACAGCATCTTTCTCTTCTCAACCCACAATTTAAAGTGGCACAGTCTACTCTATCTTCTTTTTCTGGCTCTGAAATCTTCCTGCATCCTCCCCTGGGTCATTCCTTAGCCTGGAGGAGCTGGTTTGCAGGTGAAGTGAGGATGCTAAGCAGAGAGGTAGGGATGCAAGCACACGTCTACCACACATCTACCAAACAAGGTTTGTTCTCCAAGATCTGGTCACTGCCCTATAGACCAATATATCTTTGAGCTATGCAACGCTTAAGCTGCCTCACCAAACCAGTGCCAAAGAGGCTGAGATTGAAGCAGCCTTTCCTGACCACAGTAGCAGACATGTTCCAGATGTGTGGACTTTTCTCAGATCAAAATGAAGGGGTGTTCTAATGAATAGTCATGGCCATTGCAATTTTTTACTGAATTAAAATCTCAGTTTCTTGAGGAGTCTATGTACTTTTACTGCTTTGTCTGCCAAAGGCAGAAACAAACAATCTGAACCAACATTTATTTATGATTCACCGAAACAACTGCTCTTGGCAATTTTGCAAAGCAGAAACTTTATTTCAGTAAAAATTAGTTGGACAAATATACTGCAGTGTAGGTTTGGGCAAGAATATGTCTGAGTGTGTGGGCTTCTTACAGGATATTCAAGGAGCTCCAAGCAGAGGAGGATGAATCAGGATGAATGAGCGAGAGAAAAATCAAGAAGATGCATAAAAGAAGTCTTTACAGATGTATGAAAACAATATGTAGGCACTGAACACAAGAATAAAGAGATGGATTCCTGGCCCCACTGACGTCAGTGAGGCTTCTTGGATTCAGTGAATAACTTTGGATCTATAATCAAGGGTGGATGGTACTTATTTCCTAAGAAAATGTCTACAAACTATACAAGTAGGTTCTCACACTGCTTGAGTTTAATCTCTAACTCTGCTGATTAACAGAGGCCTCCTGAGACATCATGGTCTCAAGATATTAACTCTGGAGTTGCTGAGCATCTTCATGTCATCCTCTTTCCTTCTTTTTACATCCTGCATCTATAGTTTAGCCAGTTACAGATCTTTAAACTTCAGGTCCCTTTTATTTATTCTTCATCTTCCCTGTTTTTTAACCAGCTTTTTGAGATTTTTGGATTCAAACAGAAAATCATATTTATTTGAGTCACTTGCAAAGTGGATAAAATGCTGCAAAGTATACTCCAGGGGATCAGCAGTTCCCATGGGTTTGGAGAGATGGAGAACCTAAGTGAAGGAATCTTCTGCCAGGGGTAGGCTGAGTTGGTGAGGTGAGATCTCTATCCTGTCCTAGATACTCTGAGCAGTTCAGAGGTGTAGGCTACGTTCAGAGTGATGTGCATAGCTAAGCTCAAACTGTGAATGTAATGTACAGAAATTATGTGATGGGTGGGAGAGTAGATGTCTGAAGTTACGTTTCAAGCACAGCTGATCTTCACCTTGTAAAAGTCCCACTTTCCGTTCCTCTGTCTTCCCTACTGTGATGTCAAATGCCTTTAGCTAGAGGACTGGGGTTCTTTTCCCATTTGTTTTTCTGGGGTCTCATTTCATCCAGATCCTTCCTGAGTCTGTAAAGTAAGGCAGTATTTCTGCCTGGTTGTTTTTTAATTCATATTAGTATCCAATCAATCAGAAGTCCTACATCATAATCTTAAGAGGTACTGATGCTCTTTTACATGAGTTTGTGTGTCCTTACCCTTACTGATAACTCAAGAGGAGGTTAAGATTTGCCTTATAGAGTGGCTGTGAGCAGAGCTGACCAGTTATTTCAGCTTCCACGAGACAGAGACTGGTTTTGTATAATTATGGTGGGAATGAAGCATACACTACTATAACTGAAAAGAAAAAAAAAAAAGGAAAATATGGATCCTGCAATGACACAATTCCTGTCATTCATTTTCGGTCAATGGTAGAAATTGCTGTTGCTGAACATTTTTGCAAGGTTGTCAGGTTCTGTGGTTGGACCTCCAAGTTCAGTTGCCTTTCTCTTAAGCTGGATGTGCTGGTAAAGCTTCTTGTAGAGCTGGATTCAATCAAAGTTTGCAAGACCAGAGACATTTTCAATAAAGTGCACGAGGTTCACATAGTTGCATTTTCTTGCTGAAACTTTGTTCAGCTGTGAAATTTTCTGCTGACTTGTACCTTTATTACCTGAGCTATATAATATGCTTCAAGATCCCCAGAATGGCAAGGACCATAGAAGAGCAATGGAGCAGTATTAGCTGTTTGCCATGATCCATGTTCAGGATTGCTATAACTTCCCTGCGGCAGGTGAAACAGCAAGGAAACAAATAAGATTTTCACCCAGTGCTGCTAGGAATGAGTAGGTAGACAGGACCATTTTCACCAGAGTCCCTCTGACTAGCATGGACCTGAAACAGCACCGTTTGTGCTCAAAATAGCATGCCACAGGCAGAGACATTTTGTTTTTGCTAAAAGCAAACAGAGTTGCTAAGAAACGAATATTGCAGAGACGTAAATCCACAAAAGGTTTGACAGTTGCCGAACGGTGCATGCTGGATGGAGTGGCTTGGCAAACATGGCCATACATAGAGCAGAGAGGAGCCAGCCGATTCCCTAGATAAACATGGTCCTTCCAGCAGGAGACCCGTAAGTTGCTCCTTACATCTTTCCTCCATCATTTTGCAGATGGGCACCCATGAGCCAGGGGTAAAAGAGGGACAGGGCACACAAAGACCAGAGGATCTGCAAAGCTGGGAAGACTTAGTGGATAGTAGGCTTTGGAGGACGTACACTCAAACATTCCTGTTTCTCAAATCTGAGAGCATCAAATGAGGTTAATAAGTGGTTACAATCCTTTTCATCTTTGCTCCTGAATGTCTACTCATGGTAGCCCTTTCTTAGTACTTTGCTTCTTGAATCTCCAAGGTAGAGTCATGAAGTTATGTGTGTTCCTCCATCACCAATGGCTATTCTTTAGACTCTGGTCATGGTGCCCCATCATGATGAGGGTCAGTGACCCTGTTGGTAACAGCTTTCCCAGGGTGTGGGAACACCTCACTATGTTTAAGTCACTGTGAAGCCTCTGCAGACAGTGGTCACCTGTGGCTATACAGGAGTCAGGTTTTTGCCTCCACTATATCCCATGAGGCAGTCAAATTTTAGCTACCTCAAATTCCTATGCTTGGAGATGAGATCTTACACAACGTTCTTATCAGATGATAAATGACAGATGCACAGTACTCTAAAGGTGGCTGCATTTCGTCATGTTCGTGACTGTGTGCATGGTATTTCTCCTTGAACGATGCTTAGAGAGCAGTAAGGAAGGAAAGGATTGCTGAAATATGAGACATTCAAGGGACTGCTGTCCCCTACTGGGGTATGGTGCATGTTTTAAAGCTTGAGAAATCAGACATGATCACTACCTGTAACAGCACAAAAGCCATCCTCATACCCCAGTGTGTTGCTGTTATTGTTAGGTATGCACTTCAAGAAGGTGGGCTTGGGGAAAAAGCAAAAAAGTATTAAAATAGAAGATAGAAGCAAAGCAAACTAACACTGAGCCAATCCGATTAATAAAGAATGCCAGGAGTTGGTGTTAATTTGTGTCTGATTTAAAGTGCCTGGTGGGTGGAGAGAGAACAGCCCACAAGAAGCAGCTGGGCTCCTTTTCCATCCCCCAGCCCTGCTGTTGGTGCGGCGTGGTGGGGGAAAGAGGAGCACATAATCAGGCGATTCATCCCCACGCTGTCGTACTTTGCAAAAGCAAAGGAGAAGAAGGGAAGGAGGGAGAGGGAGAGAGAAAAAGCAATAATCCAGCTCTCATGAAAAATGTCAGCAGCGAACATGCTTCTGCTCACCTAACCAGGATCAACCCACACTACCCACCTTCATCAGCCCTCTGTAAGATGTCTGTGGGCAGCCCTGACAAAAATGAGGAGCTGGATTGATACATTTCCTCATCTGGTTGTTGGGGTCAGACATGCTGAATGCTGAGGAGAGTACTATAATCAGCTGTTGTGGGACCAGTAGGGTTCACAGTCTTCTCTCAAGGCCAAAATTCCCAATTTATATGCAGATCTGGGTAAGACAGAGACAAGATCCCCAATTGATGAGGCTGTAATGCAAAAGTTCACGTGAATAAACAAAGATGGTACCTGGATTCACTCCCCACGAAGAAATCTCTACGACTCCTCAGTTCTCTCAGTGAAACCCAAGAGGCCAAACCCTTTGCTGTTCATATCTATTAACTTGCTCTGAAGCTACGTCTATCCTCATAAATAAATGAGGGATTAAATACAGGCGCGAGTGTAGTCCTGTGGTCATCCAGATCATTTAATTACTTGCATGCTCCCTGGTGCAGTTTTGGCCCAAGATGGTGCCAGGACACAGTCTGGTGGATGGCTGAGCCAAGGGACTCTCTCCCACATGTCTGTGAGATGAAGCCAGCCCATTTCGCAGGGGAGGAGAGCTAAGGTGTGTGGTTGCAAGCTGTGCCATGCTTGGCCCGGAAGCCAAAGCACAGCCCCTGCTCTGTGTTGTTCAGTAGTATAGAGGTAGCCTGCGGAGACAGACAGCAAAAGGGCAAATTAGCATTTAGTTGGCATACGATTTTCTGTTCTTTAGGAACAAAAGGAGGGCCATCTGCTCATAGTGTCTCACATAGAGGTGGGGGCTTTCTTTTGCCACCAACCTGTGCTGGATTTCAGCCTGCCCTCAATGTGGAGATGCCTCCAGGTATTGTCTCGGGAGACTGAGGGCATCCACTGTGCCCCACTGTGCTGAGTCAACCTACCCTCTGGGCAAAAGAGGGCAATAATCCTCATCTCCTGGCGTCTTCCTAGAAGGACTGCTCATCTCTCACGCATTTCCTAGCTTACTGAATTTGGTTCCTGTACTGCACATCTCTCATGCATTTTCTGGCTTACTGAAGCTGGTTCCTGGACTGCACACATGGGTTTGTCTTTGCAGGGCTGCTCGGGATCACCTGGGTCTGTGGGTGTCACTACCTTACAGTGAAGTTTCTCTAAACAGTGCTAGGCTGTAAGCAGGAGAGGCAGTCTTCAAAATCTTTCTCTAGAGAAAATGGGAAGCAGAAGAATTGCCTGCACATGGTTTTGTAGGTGAGGTCCCCTCCCAAGTCTTGGGTAGAAATCTAAACCTAAGCACTCCCTGTTGCCTGCAGATCTCCAGCTCTTCGTTCCAGTCCTATCTGCCTGTTCTCTGAGCCAGAAGTGAAAACCCATACAAATGAAGGAACATGTGAAAATCACAGACATTGCTGTCATCCCTATGATGAAGCATCATCCAAGACCTTCTCAGGATAAATATAAACTATCTTCCTTCAATCCTTAATCTTCATCAAGGCTGCACACAGACAGCTAACTAACCCCATCCCCAAACCAGCATGTTCTCAATGCTGCACAAATCACTCCATTGTGTCCTCCATCATCTCCCGTGATTAAACAAAGCTCAAGAAAGTGAGGAGAGAGGAGGAGAGGAGTTCTTTTCTTCCCAATGACTCCCATTCTTGTCCCTTGCCAGTAAGCCATCTAACTTCCCATGTTACATTGCTCAAGGGTTCCTGGAGAGAAGACTGAAAAGAGGGAAAGCGTACATCTGTCTCGTTTATGCAAATCCTGAACCACTTGTCATGAGGCTGATAGATGAGATGCAAGGAATAATCCAGCTCGTTAGCGCCTGTGCTATCATTACATCTCTCTGTCAGCCTGTCTACATTCGAGCATTTTAGGATTTGTTATTGGGGAGACTAGAAGGCAGTCTGTGCCCTAAGGAAGGAAAGGGGGTGGGTCTTCAGGGAGCAGAGCAGGCAGGTACCCTTTGCTGTCCAGCATGCTTAGCTCAAGCATGGCACTGCATGGGTGTGGGCATGACACTCTAGAAAGGTTTAGGTTGGAGGAGATGACCGTCCCAACAACTGTTCTTCCAAGCAGTGCAATGACACCATGCAGGACATAGCAGACTGAACAGAAGGATATGGATCAGGCTACTCATTGTGGTGCGGGAGTTTAGCAACACAGATGAGACTTGGTGAAACTCGATTTAGTTTTAGGCTCTGGTCTTGGTTTGTTTAGCAGTATGGACATATGTCTTGTGGCTAAGAGGTGGTTACCAATATCTCTGTAACTTTTTATAATAAATACAAAAATGGTTAAGTAAGGAACTGACAAAGGTCATAAAATCATAGAATCATGGAATCATAGGGTGGTTTGATTTGGAAGGGACATTCAAAAATCATCTATTCCACCCCTCTCCAATCATGGATAGGGACATCATTCACTAGATCAAGTTGCTCAAAGCCCCATCCAACCTGAACTTGACACCTTCAGGGATGAGGCATCTACAGCTTCTCTGGACAACCTGGTCCAGTGGCTCAACACCCTCGTCATAAAAAAATTCTTCCTCATATCCAATCTAAAAGTAATCTCTTACAGTTTAAAACTATTATCCCTTGTCTTGTCCCTGTAGGGCCTGGTAAAAAGCCTCTCTCCATCATTCTTATAAGCTCCCTTTAAGTATTGAAATGCCATAATGAGGTATCCCCACAGCCTTCTCTTCTCCAGACTGACCAACTCTGACTCTCTCAACCTTTCTTCACAGGAGAGGTGTTCCAACCCTCTGATCATTTTTGTGCCGCCCTCTCTGGACTCACTTTGACAGATCCATGTATGCCTTGTGTCTGGGACTCCAGAGTTGGATGCAGTACTCCATGTGAGGAATCATAAGAGCAGAGTAGAGGGGGAAAATCACCTTCCTCAACCTGCTGGTCATACTTCTTTTGTTGCAACCCAGGATGTGATTGGCTTTCTGGGCTGCAAGTGCACATTGCTGGTTCATGTCCAATTTTCATCCACCACTGTCCCGAAGTCTTTCTCTGCAGGACTGCTCACAATCTGTTGCTCTCAGTCCCAGTCTGTATTCATACTGGGGATTACCCCGATGCAGGTCCATCCAAGTCCACCTGTACAATGAAAGACTGTAAGAAAGGTTTTTCCCCCAGCTCTACGTTCTCATCTCTTACAAAGTAAAGTAGACACTTCTGAGACTGGCAGTTGCATCCAGACCATTGCATTTAATAGCAACTGATGGACTTGTCCTCCACAAATTCTCTAATCCGTTTTGGCACTCCTTTATACCTTCAGCCTCCACAGCATCCTGTGGCAATGAGGTCCTCAATTGAATTACGAGCTGTGTGAAAAAATACTTCCTTTTGTTTGTGTTCAGTCTTTGGGGTCAGTAAGGATGGTTTTCTGCGTCATGAGACTTAATTCACTGCTGCTCCCCATGTCCCTCAAGAACCTTGGACACAAGGTGCTGTAGAAATGCACATATTTATCATTCTCTTGTTTTGTAAGTTCAAGATGCAGTTTCCCGCAGTTTCGAGGTCATGGCTGGATCCAATATCACTGAAACTTGGGGACCGAATATGTTTGTGATTCTTTCCACCTTCAGAGTCTGCTTAACCTGGTGGAAAGGTCCTCCATTCAAGCTCAGATATTTCTACCCTTCCCATGCCACTGGAAAGTTCCTTTTAGCCCACGTTACTGTGGTATCAGAAGACTTCAAAGCTTCTCATCTATAACTGTGTAGAAGCAGGTGAAATCACTCCCATAGTTAGCACAGTCCTATACTTTAAGTTGTCTTGTGCTGCTCACTCCATGGAGAGTGAAAGTAAGGCAAAAGATAGTCACAGTTCTGGTTTTACTAAAAGGACTTGTATTTCAAGTGTCTCTTGCAGCCAAAGCCTGAATCTCCATCTTCCTCCTGCTGAGAGGTACAGAAAAATTGCAAATATGAGCGATACCATCTTATGGTCCTGTGTGCAATTTAAAGACATCCTTGCTGGGCATTGGAAACTGAATGTCTAAAATTATGAGCTGAATTCCTGTTGTCATAAAGAGAAACATTCCCAGTCTGGTTTTAACTGTGCTGAGACTGCAGCATTCAAAAACTGAGCTCAGTGCACCTCCAGGGTTGCTGTAAAATTAGACCCTGATGTAGACTTTCCTTCTTTACCCAGCTGCTGCCTAGGACATTTATCTCTGTCACTGGGATAGTGTCAATGTTGTTTGTCATGTGGGGAAACTGAGGCACAGTCACTGAGAGATAGTGTAAAACCATCAAAGGATTCAGAAGAAAAGCATAAATTAAAGCTTCCATACATCCAGGACTGGTCAAAGGTTTCTGGTTGTGGTCATGCCCTGCTGCTGATCACACACAGCCATGTAAGGAGCTGGAGGGCAGGAAAGTAAAAATCTACTTTCCTGGTGCTGGAAGAAGCACTAGGATATGAGCTACTGCAGATCCTAGTCTGGAGCTGGTTGCAAAAATGGCTACATGGATGTTCATCTCCTTTCTTCCCTTTCCTTTGGCCAGCCCAGTTCCAGGTTGCCATGGGGCAGGCAAAGGGCCAAATCCAGTTGGAAATCAGTCCCAGTGGGTCAGGACATACTGGGCAGGAGAAGAGTTCCAGGTGCCTTGGCCAAGGGACCAGCTTTTTTCTTTATCGTTTGTAGCCATCTTTGCACCAGTATCTCCAAAGGGCCAGGATATGGCCTGAAGAACTGTCCCATCACTGCCTGCAATCTCAAGACACTTCCTGGCAAGGTTTTGGCGCTAGCCAATGAACACCACCCCAGACTGTGCCTGAGCATAGCTCAGGAGAAAATATTAGGCATTGTGGCAAGGCTGCTCTGCTTTGGGGGATATGCAATTTAGTCACGTGGACATGAGCTATGTCAAGGCTTTTAGCCTCAGGGGCCAGAAGAGGAGCCCTGGTGCATATGATTTATGCAGGATGCATAAGTGAGCAGCGTCAGGACATGTACTGAGCTCTGGTTTGTGCACGTGCAACTCAGTGAATCTCAAAGTCCAATTTTGGGTTTGCCAACCATTGCTCCACCTATCCACCCATGCAAGCCTAAGCCTCAGCATGCACACTCAGACCCCCCACTAAACATCCAAACATCCCCTTTCCCTGGAGGCTTCCACTTAGCTCCATAGCTAACGCCAGTGCTTTTAACCTCCAGCTGAATTCCCAATCAATCTCATCCTGGTTCCCAGCATGAATGAGCAGAAATGGAAGCGGTCTGGCCCCTGCCTGCTTTCTGCCACTCGTGAGGATGACCTTGCCCTCAGAGGCCCTGTTGTATAACCCTCGCATCCAGGAGTGGGATGAGAGTGTAGGGGAAAAGGCCCAAGGGATTGGCCGTGAAGCACTAATGTGCAGAGAAAAGGCAACAGGGGAAGTGGGAGCTTTCTAGGGTTTGCTGGTGTAGAATACAGGGTGTTTCTGGCAATGCGTGTTGCTTCTTGGATGGGGATGGATTGGAGGTAGGGTTGTCAGAGGTTATAGGTGATGCTGGCACAGAGGGAAGTCTGATCTTACAGGGATCAGAAGACTTGTGTATTCCTCTGGGTGTAAGGAAATGTCTGGGAACAGTGTGGAGCAATGACCAGCCTAAATCCACTGCAGACTGGACCTTGCCACTGTTAACTGAGATTTAAGCCTGCTTTGCTAATGGGAAACTGAAGCAGAGAAATATGTGATGTTATGATGACCTCCATCAGCTACCTTCTGCCAAGAACCTTGTAGGCTCCTTGACTTTTCTGTGGAATGACATCTAACCCATCCCTGTGTTATGCAGTCTTTGAGAAACTCCCAGTCCTGGAAATACTCCCAACAACTCATGCCAGTAACGTTGTACCCTTGTAGAGGAAAGCTGATGACAAACACAGCTGCAGCTCAGGCTGAGGTGATGTTTAAAAAACTCCAAGTACACACATGACATCTGTCTGAGGCTGTGTTGGACCCAACAGAAGGTGCTGCAGAGCCCAGGGTCCATTTCCCTCAGGCAGCCACATCTGGGACCAGATGGAGCACATCTGGTCTTCCTTGTCTGCTAGGCTTTTCTCTGCAGAAATTTTAGTGGGTCCTACATTTTAGGGTCCAGACTTTCTGCTCAGCTGTCTCCTCATACCACTCACTGAAAAAAAAAAATGCAGAGTCAGAAACTGAGCCTGATCTGCCCACACCCCTGCCTGAGAGTTTTAGCAATGGGCACATCTTCAATTAACATGATCTGGAGCAGAGACCTTAGTCTTTAAGGTTAATCTCATTTCGGGATAAAATCCTAGTGTGTTGGAAATTAATCACCATCTTCAACACTTTGCTGGAGCTTTTCAGCTCAGAGAACGCTAGAGAAAAGCAGAGGATGCTTCTTACGTCTGTCTTTTTAGGTGGGAAAACTGAATCACCATCTTCAACACTGTGCTGGAGCTTTTCAGCTCAGAGAGCACTAGAGAAAAGCAGAGGATGATTCTTACGTCTGTCTTTTTAGGTGGGAAAACTGAGGCACAAATTAGTAGAGAAGCTTAGTTGGGAGCACGCACTAATTTTGGAGTCAGGATTAAAGTCTGGCCTCTGGCTCTCCCTGATAGTGTGGTGGAAAGCCTCCTGGGCATCCTCATATGATCCATTCCTATACATCACCTCTCAGCCCTCCCCTCCCACAGATCCCTTCTTCCAGACTTTGAAAGTTGAAATGGGACTGGGATTCTATCTCCATAAGCCAATCCCTGTCATAGAATCAAATATTCCCCATGCTATTCATACGCCCCCAAAGTGGGTACCTTTCCAGGTTGAAGCTGAAAGAAATTTGGGATGAAGGATGCTAGTGTGTATAAATATCATTTATTAACACAGCAGACAGGTAAGAATCAGGCTTCCTTTGCACTCCATTCCACTTCAGTCCAGGAGACTGACATGAATCAAGGCAGTAGGCAGTACATCAGTGGTGTGCTCTACAGTGGTGGAGGATATATGTCGGGTTGTGATGGGTCCATGCAGAAATACATTTTCGGTAAGTGAAACAGCAGGAAGGGAGCAGGGCTGGACTCTTACCTATCTGACCCTTGTCTGCTTTGCTTTGTTTCCCAAAGAGGCCTTGTCCTGAATTTAGCTCTCCAAAGGTAGGTCTGATGAGGTCAAATTCTGACCTGGGAAGCTCCAGCTGGAGCTTGTTAAGCAGCCTTTCCAGGATATGGTCTACATCTTAAATGCCTCTCTGGAGAGTGGTTGTGCACTGAAGTCAGGGAAATACCTAAAGGATACCCCAGTCCTGCACTACCCACCAAGTCATCCTTTTGCTCTTTTTTACCAGATTCTGCTTTGCCAGAAAATAAACACAGATCTCTATAGATAAACTGTTGCTGGGAAGGGCCAGAATCAAGTAAATACTCATAAAAAAAAGGAAGAAAAGTAAAATAATTTTAAGCAGAAACCTGATTTTGAGCACTGATTTTATGGGAGAGGTGCTGCTCCAGGATTTGTCCAAGCTTCAGCCCCCTCTAGGTGCCATGCAGGGCTAACTCCTCTCCTTGCAGCCCAGCAGAGCCACTGTAGCCAGAGGACAGACAGATCTGAGCCCTTCTTGACTCTTCTCTGTGCTGACTGTTCACAAACGCCACTGTGTTTTTCCAGGCATTTCCACCCTGCTTTGCTCACTCTCCTTGGTAGCAAAAATAAAATTTCTGAGTATTTGGAGCTGTATTTTCTTTCTTTATTTATTTATTTTTTTTTCTGCTGGCAGTTTCTTGTGCATAAGGACATTTCCCATGTTTTCTCAGAGTGGCAAGGGACTGAGTTTTTCAGGGCCAGATGATTTTCTGCCTCCGGCAGAGGAGATAGTTTGCTCAATATCTGGGTACTTCTTACAGGGGAATGGGAAGCCCCAGGAAAGGAGGATTAGCTTGATGAGAGTGGTTTTCACCCTGCTGGGATGTCAGCCATGTGCCAAGGTCAGGAGAAGGAAAAGCAGAGGGAGGTAAATCTCGGACGATCACACATCTGAGCTGGGTGGGTAGAGAGAGGGGAGTTAGGGCACGGATGAGTTAGTGGGAGCATATCAGGATGAGGGCGTTGTGAGAGGTTCTACAGGCAGCAGTGGGGAAGGATACCCTTTCTGAAGTCATTAATTTGATTTTTCTCCCCTCTTTTTTCCACGGAATGTGTGTGCATGTGTGTGGGTTGGTGAGTATGTCTAAGAGTGCCCTCCATTGGCCAGATCCAGGCTGCTGCACCAAGAGTCCTGTGTCACCAGCACAACCGAGGAAGGTGGTAGATGCACAACCGTGGAGATTGTCTTTCCGCAGTGGAGAACCCTGGAAAGCAGGGCACATTGCAGCACTGACTGCACTTCACAGGTTCCTCCTGTTCATGCAGAGTTGAAATCCCCATGCTGGGGCTCAGTCATAAAGTCTGACACAACAATATAGAGTTATCCATCTGGAAGTTCTTAGGGGGACAGTGTGAATCATCATTTGAGGCTATTCAGGCAGGGCAGCTGTAGGCAGAGTCAGGGGAAGCCCTGATCCTTCCCTGCTCACACACAACCCTGGAAGTCAATCAGTATCCCTGGGATGGGTGTGGGGTGTGCTTGGGACACAGGGATGTGCACAGAGAGCAGGGATATGAGGGCAGTGGAAAACTTCAGCTTCAGAACCAGATCATCTTGGTTTACTGCAGGAAGATAGGGTGCATCACCAAAGAGCATGCCATGGCTCTTCAGGCTCCATAATTCACTGGGACCAGTGCAAACTAGATACCTAAACCCCTCGGGCAGGCCAGGTACCAGGTGTGCCATGTGATTCAGTCCCTGCCTAGGTTTGTTTAGGCTGTGAAGGTCTGTCTTGGGTTTTGTTTCTGAATCATGCCTGGCCCAGTGGTGTCATGGTGAGATGGCAAATACCATGGGAATATGGGCAGATTAGCTTGTGTACCATAGGAATGTAGTCTCCAACACTGGAATAATCTGTTATTTCATGCATTTATTATCACCTCCCCAGCTGCAGGCTGCAACCTATGGTATATGTCCCTATCCTGGGATTTTGCTGCATTAAAGTGTAGAGAATAGATCTGTTCGGTGAAACACAGCAGCCAGTCAGCTGCCCATAGCATCTTTCCTCCCCAGCAGGTCCAATACATGTTGACCCAAAACGCTAAGCTTGGAAGGAGGCTTGTCCATTCACTTCTTCTACTCTAAGACTCCCACTTTAGCAAAGATTCGTTGAAGGAGAAAAATATATGTTTATGTTCCTTATGGTGATATCTTCCAGATGGGACTACATTCAGGGGAAATAAATTTTGAGACCTAACGACCATAACAGTGCATCCCATTAATGGATCTGTTTAGTTAAAGTTTGTTGGCTTTTACGGTGCTTTTCCCAGAGAGGGGTGGTGAGGTGAGTGGGAGGGAGGATGTACTTTGTGCTCACTGCATCCTCATTCAGTAGCAGGGTTTTGGCCAGTGTGAGAAAAATTTGGTTTGTGGAAGGCAGGAGGCTTGGGCTGAATCCCACATACTGAAGTCACAGTTAGGGACAGGATCTCGGCGCAAGCCCTGTCTCCTAATCATCTCGTTGCTATGGAGGCACTGCTATCTCCTGCTTCCAACAGGGAGAGGCAGGTTTATTCACGGGCTGGACCAGAGGTTAAGATCATCCCTGGCTGGCTGATTGGTGTGAAGGTCGAAGAGACTTTGGCTTTGCAAAGGCTATGCCCCACTTGCAAACACCATCAGCTGCTCAGGCACTGCCCTAGGGTAAAGGCCCAGCAGTCCCTTTTGGAGCCTCAGCCAAGCAAGCACTTTTCACTTACCACAGCTGATATTTAAGGCATTCACAGCCATTTGCAGGCAACCCCCTCCTGCTAATCAGGATGACCTCGCTTGAAATTTATAGGGTGTTTGGTCAATGCCTGTGGTTTTCCTTGCAAGCAAATGCTGCTTTGCATCCTCTCAGCAGGCTGTGTTCCTGCAATGTGGTCCCCAAGGCAGGCAGGAGTCTGGCACAGGGAGGCTTACACTGCAGAGCTTTGCAGGCTACAAACCACTGTCAGGAGCAGGAACCTGACTTCTAAAAAATTTAAGTGCAAATGCATTTGGACTCCATGCTGATTAGTGTCAGGTCTAACAGACACAGGAACCTGCTGGCAGAGGCTGCAGTGATTTGAAGCTGGGATGAAACACAGTTTGCAAATAGTGGATCGACTTTTGAGTTACCTAACCCTTTCCTACCCAGAAAAAAATGGCTTTTGCAGAAAAAGGGAAATGCAGAGATAAAACTTTGATATAAAGCGAGGAGAGAAACCAAGGGGTGAATGTGGAGATGCATTTGGCTTCTTATCTATTCCTAGATGCACAGGGTGGTCTATGGGCTTAATCTCTTATTTTTCAGTCTCTCTTGGGATTGGATTTATCTGCCTGAATTGTAGATTTGCTTGGAATTTGTATGGCTGCTGTGAAAGCTTCCTCTGTTTGCAGTCTGGGAAGGCAGAGCGCAGCAGCAGAGTGGGAGATGGCAGGACTAGGGATGGAGAAGATGTGTTTTCCCCTCCTCCCTTGCACCTGTCCATAGACTTTCACCCTAATTCCTTCATGACAGTGCTACTGTGGTCCCTGATCATGAAGAAACATAACCTGGATGATCTGAATTATTTTGGGGTTGCAGCCCAGGACAGTGTTAGAATCTTAGGGCTTGGGCTGCTTGCACTCAGGCTTGAACACAGAGGCCCTGAGTGCTTGCTTTTCACTAACCTGTGGACCACAGAGACTCCAGAAAGTAAGGCAGAAGTCTGACTTTGTAGGGGAAACCTTCAAAGGTCTGATCTGCCCTTCTGAAATTGGGCAGCAGCCCTATTCTGGAGGCAGCAAGTACTGCAGTCTCACCAAAGGGGAAACTTCAGATTTTCCCTACCTGGGGTGACCCAAAAGGGCTGGAAGTGTGAGAAGGAAAAGGTGCCATGGCTGTATGCCCAGCACTGGGAGAAGCTCTGCCCCACGCACTGAGGGTCTGCCCATCCTGCCTGTCAACCCCTACATCTGTTAACAGGGCCTGTCCCCAAACATGGGGATGCACACTGCATGGGGAGGGGATATCAGACAATGATACTAATGGTCTTTCTCCCTCTTTCCCCTTCCCTGGAGAGGAAGGAGATGGAGGGAAGGGAGCGCAGGAGGGTATTCTTGGTGGAGTAAAAAGAAGACTTACAAGGATGCAGAGGGCACAGAAGTTTCTTTGGCGTGGAAGGGGCAGCTGGGGTAAAAAAGGGATCTGGGCTACGAAGGGTTGCAGGCAATGGGTCCCATAGGGCAGTGCAGAATGGATGTTGCTTTTGCTGAAGGGGCTTTGGGGGCTGAAAGAGGTCCTGGGGCTGTCAGTGAGGACTTTCATTCTCTGGAGATGCTCTATGTCTGGATACAGTACTGCAGGCTTTGGCGTGTCCTGCACATAGGGTTGAAAGGTGGGGTGGCTGCCTGATGTGGGAGGACCCAAAATCTGCCTCTATCATCCTTTTTTCCTTCTGTACTGGGTGCACAGCTCCTTCCAGCCCTGGCCTCCTGTCTGGGCATAGGGTTAGACCACAGTTAGGGCACCAAAAAAATCACTTCCCCTGCACTGGTTTGGTGGAATAGGAGGGAAAAGAGAGAAAAGGAGCGGCAGAACAAGAAAAACAAGGGCTGGCAGGAGAAAGAGAGGAGGCAGAACCCAGCAGCCCATGCTGAACTTCAGCCCACCCTCCCCAGGTGCAGCCTGAAGTCTATATTGAACCATCATCTTGGCTCCATTGGAATAGAAAGGGTTGGAAAATCCCTAAAAAGGAGATCAACTGTGTTTGCTTTGGGGAGATGATTAGAAAATACTGCAAAGGCTCTGCTCAGCTCAGCAGAAAGGCACAACATGGGCAGAGGCACTGGGAAAGCAGGGTCTCAGCTTGGTTGTCCCTAACTGTGAGTCACAGCTGGGATCCTCCTGGGGGTTAGGACATCCCAGGGGTGGGAACACCCTCAAACCCAGCATGGGGATGGTGATGAGGGGCTGCATCTTCCCTCAGTGAGATTTACTGGGACTGGGGATGCTATGAGGATTCTCAGCCTTGCAAAGGGCTAATTAAAAAAAAATAATAAAAAACACAACCCCCCCATCAAAAGAACCAAATCCCAAATCTCTTCTCTTTCTCTCCCTTCCTCCTTCCCTTCCCTTTTTTTCCAGGTGTTGTTTATGGCCACAGGAGGGAGCTCAAGTCCAGACATGGGAGGATTGGCTTGATTTCAGATTCAGAGCCTCTTAAACTCTCACTTTTCCTCTAAGCTGGTCCCTGTTATGTCCAGGATCTGGCGCCTGCTTGACATTTACTTTGAGTTCCAGAGGACCAGAGACCTAGGATGAGGAGCATTGGATCTGCCCTGAACCTGCTTTTGGTATCGCCACTCTACTTTGTGTGGACCGTGGTCGCTCTGGACTTGGCACAAACTCCCTGTACCACTTTGGTCCAGGGGAAATTCTTTGGGTATTTCTCCTCCTTTGCCGTCTTCCCGTTGAACTCCTCTCTCTGCTCTTGGATTATCCAGAACCCTGACCCTCGGAGGTACACTTTGTACATGAAGATCCTAAAACCTACTGGCGTATGTGACCACCAGCACATCCGCACCTACCAGTTTGACTCCTTCCTGGAGTCCACCCGCACCTACCTGGGCATGGAGAGCTTCGATGATGTGTTGAAGCTCTGTGATGGGTCCACCCGCTATGCCTTCCTCCAGTCCAACAAACAGTTCCTTCAGATGAAGCAGACGGCGCCACCGGGAGTGGAGAGCTGGCCTGTGCGGTGGAAACCCATAAAGGCTCAGGAGAGGGACTTCTCGGTGGAGTACCTGGTGGTGGGCAACAGGAACCCTAGCAAAGCTGCTTGCCAGATGCTCTGCAAGTGGCTGGACGCGTGCTTGGCCATCAGCAGCAGCTCTCACCCATGTGGCATTATGCAGACCCCGTGCTCTTGCTCAGGAGGGGAGGTCCTAGATCAGGCCAGCGAGATCCTGGGGTTCACGAGGAAGAAGGAAGATTGTTACAAGGATGGGATTTACTTGGAGAACTGTGTGAGCAGCCCCAAGGACAGCAGCGGAGCAGAGTTTCTGGGTGAGTGGTGGGACGTTTGGGAGGGAGGGCTGGTTGGTCTCTCCTCTGCCTGGTCTCATACTGTCCCCATCTCATCTCTGTCTACGTCCGCAGGTTCCTGGTATGAAAAATCTTATTTGCTAATTGATAGGCAGCTCAGGTAACCCTCGGTGGCTCTTTATGAGCCTGCAACTGGAATTGCAAAGCAGCTTCCCCTAGATATACCCCAAAACATTCAATTTGTTCCCAGGGCTTGTGCCTTGCTTGTTTTACTTCTGAATCCTCAGAGCTACAGAAGGGAGAATCTTACCTGAGGGCAAGCAGTTTTCCAACATAATTATAGATGTCCTAGAAAAGGCAGGATCCAAGCTATCTCCTGAGGCAGGCTGCACTCAGCAACCCTGTCAACCATTTTAATTCATGGGAAAAAAACTTAATTCCCGAGCTTGGTTTGAGGGAATGGCAACAGAAGGCATGCTCCTTTTGTTAGATTCATTTTACTTCTGAAGGCTTTCAAAAAGAAAACTCACTATGCTGCTTTTGTGGGGTTACTTGGTACCTTTTCTGAGGCTCGTTCCTTGGATATTTCATGAGTGTTTTGAAGACATTCTTGAGTATGAAATGGGCTGGAAAGAGACTGGGGAGGTGGAAAAAGGGGCTACGAATAAGGGTGAGAGGCTCCTGGGGTCTGATCTGGGCATTGGTATGGGAAAGGGAATGCTCCTTGCAGAGATCTGACGTGGTCTCCACCAATGCTACAGTGCCATGCAAAGCAGAAAGGAATTGGAGGGTGTGGAAGTGAATCCTTTATTTCAGTGCCTGTGTCAGATCCGCTCTGAAGTGTTTATTCCCAGCTCTCATCCCACCTGCCAGCAGGCAAGTTATGTAAAGCAGAGGTGTGACGTTAAACAGGAATCTGGGCAGTGGGGAGGAAAGCCTCCAATTAGGTGAGGTTCAGACCCACACCTGACCACCACCCAGGGCCTCATCTTCTTCAGGTGCTGGATTGAGATGTTCTCTGCCACCAGGAGAAAGTCAGCATCCATCTGAGTCTGGGCTTTGGGGGCTCCTGCCTGGCTTTTGGAGCCACCTCCAAACAGGGGGGACTTTCTCAAGTTGCGGAGGAAGGAGGCTAAATTTTCTTGCAGTGGGAAGGTTACCAGGCACAGGTCCAAGCTGTGCAGTGTGATTTTCTTGCAGACCGCAGCCTGGCGTTAGCCGAGAGATTAGTATATGATCAGTTATTAGTGCTTTCATCAGTGTATTTTGGGGGAGACTTTGTTCCTCACTGATCTGTGAATCAATACGTGAAGGCGCAGAGCTGAGCCATAAATCCTGCAAATTAGTTCTTCAGCTGTGCCTCCCTCCCTGGCTATGAGCACACACGGCAATATTCGCTCTCCTGATTTTGGATTTCTTTGCAATGCCCTTTTCTCCCGTGTGAACAGCTTGCGAGGAGTACCGTGTTGGCTGCCTCTTTGGAGTGATGCGAGCTTCGTTAAGTCATGTGTCACCCCTTGCATTTGCTGATTGGATGATTTATGCGCTCAACCCAAGCAGCGCGACCTTTTTTGTTGCATCCAAAGGTGAAATTTGAAATAAGATTTTCAGCAAATCCAGAAGCATTCAAGCTTATTATTGGCTTCTGTAAAGATCTCTCCTAGTCCAGCTTGAGTGCTTGAATGTTCCCAGAAAATAAATATGAAAGAGGCTCAAAGGTGGCTGAATCAAAATCCTTTTTTGCGTGTCAGATATTTGTAGAGAACATAGATAATTTTTTTTTGCTGGCTGCTCACATCTGCTCTATATAGTGAAGATACAGAATTATCATCTTCACTAGTGGGATGCCGTCTACATAGAAACGACGCTTGCAGGGTGCCTGGCCTCTCCATGTGCTGCTCTGTCTGTCACTGCATCTGTTTTGATTTTTGCAAAGGCTTGCTCGGGAAGATGGAGGCGAGATCCAATTTGGACAGAGAGCCAGCGATCCCTTAGCAGCATTTTGTGGGTGGAATATTCTGATAAGCTTCCTGATTTCTGAGCACTGATGCTGATTATTGCTGTCATTGTTATCCTGATTGTGTTTGTAGCATTTTTTCTTTCTACAAGCTTTATCCCCACTCCCTTCCCCTTTGCTGTTTCCTGAGTAATTTCTTGTTTCTGGGCCTGTCTCGACACTTTCATCTTTGAACAAAGCCGCATGTGTGTGCTGTAATGGTCTAGTCTGATGAGTTTCAAGGCATGTAAAGAATTGCCAGATACCCAGATGCCACCCAAAACTGTAAAGCCAGACTTTTCCTGATGTCCCTCTTCTATACCTGGGATATTTCCAAAGCAAATGAGTGGGTGCAAATCTACAGAGGCTACAAGGAAATGCTGCTTTGGAAGTAGCCATGTTTTTGGTCACAGAGTCTGTGGAGTAAGATCCCTGAAAAGGTTCAGTCCCCATCCTTGGGCATTGGTATTTCAAAGGATGGAGAATGTATGTACGTGGGTGTGTACTGGGTTAGATGGTGTCTGAAGACACTCAAGAGCAGGCTGAGAATAGAACTGGTGGGCTGTACATTGGCTTTGATGGCTGATGAGCAGAGCTGGAGGATGAGCTTCTGCTACTGAGCCAGATCATAGATCTCCTGGCCACTGCTGAGAAGTGGGCACACTACTCCAGAGCTACTGGGACACTCAAAAAGCCTAACTGGCAGCCTGACTTTACTCATGGCCAATGAGTTTACACTCAGTTCAGGTATATAAGGATGTTTGTGGTCATTTATGAAGGACTTCATAAAGTAACTCTGCCGAAGTGACCCTGCCTTGTCTACAGCATCTGTTCTTCAGTGTCTGGAAGTAGGAGAGACTGCTCCAAATTTGCTTCCTGGGTTTGGTGAGACACCCTCTTTGCACTTGCGATCCCACGCAGACACTGCAGAGGTTACAGAGGGTGGTGGTGGGGGTGGGAAGAATCTGTCAGGATGCAGAGGTAGCAGGGGATATTTCAGTGTCTTGTTGCACACAGAGCTCATCCTGGTGATCAGCAAGACATGGTTTGAAATGTGCTGGCAGCAGCAGCCCATCCCTCACATCTCCCATGCTTGCTGCAGCCACCTCCAACTGCTACTCCAGGAAGGCTTGAACAGTGGATTTTTTTCTAGGAGAAGACAATTCAACATGGAAACTATTTTTGGCCAGCATCAGATCTTCCTTTGTTTACTCAGACAACATGGGAAGAAGGGATAGAGTGGCTGTAGGACCTGATGTTCAGAGTTGAACTCTCTTTTAGAAATGCAAGTTGGCATTCTTGGAATAAGCTCCCACACTTGTTTGGGGTAGGAGACCAGGGGACTGAAGATAAGAAAACTTCCTGAAAGACGGTGTGTTGGGACTTCATGGTCTGAAAATCCTGGTGACCCTCTCAAATGTGAGCTGGCTTCTCTGTAATCAGAGCTGGAGTTTTAAAAGGAACACTGATGTGACACTGTAATGAGAGAAGGTTAAATGTGTGCTTAAGTGCTGTGCTGAGTTAGGCACTTAATGAATGTCTAATTACTCTTGTCTCCACATAATCTGTTCCTGGAAGGCCACTGCAGTGCTGTCACATTTTGGTGGCCAAAAGAGATAACCAATATGGTCTGGTCTTTCTGCTCTTTATATCCTCATCTCAGAGGGATGATGACTGCAAAACAGGGTTAAATGTGTGCCCCTGAAATACATTATTTGCTCCTTGGTAAAGTAGATGGCTCCAGGGCTGGAGGGATTTTTATGACGAATGAGTCTGATGGGTTTCATTTCTTGGCCAGAGAATTTCACAAATTCACTTCACCAAAGAAACCGAGATTTAAATGAAGCTTCTTAGTTCTCAAAAGTCTGAATCAAGATATTGATAAAGTTCTGGGGTTTTCCTGCCTTTCCTGATAAACTTTTCCATTGGTTTTCTGTCCCCATTGCTCTGAACAAATGCAGAGCCTCCTTCCTCATACATGCTTATCACTTCATTTCTGTTTTGTTAGTGCTGTTTCACCTTCCAGCCCTTAGACGCTTTTCTACCTCTGTCTGCTAGATTAAGAAGTCATCTAGTATCCAATCTCTGCTGTTTGGAGAGGCATTTATAGACCCAGAAAGAAGTTGCTTCTTAATTTCTGCTGCTTTAAGTAGGCTGAACTCCATACATCTCTCACTGCAGAACACATCCTCCAAACCTGGGTTGTTGTTGGGAAGCTTTGCTTCATGCTTGTTGGCTGAAGCATGATGTCTTCTCAGCAGAACTGAGCTTCTGCTTGGACTTGTGGTTGAGTGGCTGCTGAAGGAGATCTGTGGTGTGGCAGAGGGGCCAGAGGCATAGGGACAAATGAATCAGCTGCCATCCTCCCTGGTGCAGGAGTCATGTTGTGTGGCACATCTCTCCTGTCTTTTAACCTCCCCCAGGACAGGAATAGCTTGACAAGTCATTTCCTATGTTTGTGATAAGCTTTAGAGACCTTGAAAGCTCAGAGACTGATAAAAAGCTGTAAATAATTGCCCAGGGGCAGTCTCTCAAACCTCTCCTTGACCCCTTCAGCTCCTTCTTATGACACAGGCTCTGTTTGCCCAAGCAACAACTGAGCTTGCAGAGAAAGATGTTTGGCTTGGGGTTGAGTTTAGATTTGTCAACCAAATGGCAAAGGGAGTTGGATGGATGCATTTTCATTCCCTGTCCTTCCTCCTGGCTTGGACTTGCTGAGTGTGCTTGGGGAAGATGTGCTGCTTTCCAGCTCTGTGCTTCACCATCTGCCTTTGCCCCCACTGTCTCGTTTGTACATCCTTGAGAGCAGAGCGAGGATACGGTGACAAATCACCACCAAAACACAGGGCAAGGAAGGGTTAGTTTCTGCTCACATCTAAAATTTTCTTGTGTTACCCTGCTAAAAGCATTGGGGATTTTCCCTGACATCTCCCCAGTCTTAAGTCCAAACCTCAGGAGTTAGGTTTCAGCTCCTTCCTGTATGCTGAAAAATGGGTTCCTGACTCAGTTTAAAACCTCAGATCTCTGTGATTTTTACAAGCCCTGCCTGCCTCACTACTTTCCTCCGGGATCATTAAAGACCTTGCAATTAGGCCGGAGTCTAAAAGTGGCAGGGTCCTTCCAGTGGAGGAGCAGAGATTTTCTGTGTCCATGATGCTGTTTCAGCACTAAATTCGCTCCCGCATGCCCTATTCGAGACACAGGAGGGAGGAGAAAATTGAGAAAAATAAAGCGATCAGTTCCATTGTGAACTCAACAGCTTGTGGACATGATCACAATGCAGAAACATCAGCAATTACCGTCTGAATGCGCTATTGTCATAGCAGGGAGACTAAAGGTGGAATTTACATTCAGTTGCCCAGGGAGTTTCACAGGCAACTACTCCCATTACTGCTATGTGAGGACTTTTATGGGTAATTCAGTGAGTGGCAGCCTGGTGAAAGGCTCAACTTTTCAGTTATGCTTTTAAAAAAAAAATAAATTTGTCATTGTTTAACATCTTTTTGTATTCAGGACCCATAGAAGCAGCCCTAAAATGTTTTGTATGGGAATACAGGGTGAAATTTAGATGCAGGGAAAACACAGACACCAGATACAAAATCATCACATCTGCAGTGCAGTTTTACAACTGTAGCTTCTGAAGATGAGAATGAAGATGCTAATGTCTCAGAAGGGAGGATGCACAGATGCTTCTGGCCCTTTTCGCCACCCACCCTGAATATCTGATGCATTTAGGTGATGGGAGCAGGCTGAAAGATGGAAAACATTTTCTTTCCAAGGGGAACAGGATCCACAGAGCTTTTCAGTTGCTTGATTTGCCTTTGAGATGCCTGACCTTCATGGGTTTTCTTGGCACTGAGCTCTCTGACCTGGTGGATCCTGTCTCTCATAGTAGATATAGGTCTGGGGTTTCTCCCAGGTTGCCTTGAAAGTTTTCCCTTTTTCAGTGCTGCTTTCCACTATCCACATGCAGCTTCCAAAGACCTTAGCCTAGCTGCCTTAGGTATCTGGCAGACAACAGATTCAAGAGGGGAGAAGGACTGGGAACAGTAGCTTGGCAGGGTTGAGAGCTTATCCAAGAGCACTCTGAGGATGGACTTGGGTGCTCTAACTCACAGCAATCTCTTTCCATGTTGAGCAGAGTAGTAGATTTCATGCCTTTTCCAGAGCATCACTATCAGCTCTGCAACTCATCTCTTCTCCCACAGTTTCCTTTTCCCATTCTGATAATAAATGAAATTTCACAAACGCTATCGATGCTGATTTTGTCTCCTGTGAGCCTGGCATCCCCCAAGACAGTACTGAAGCAACTTTGGGCTAAATAGGTTAGCAAACTGGTTTTGGATTCTCAGCAGGTATCATTTAGTGTGGCTCTGTGACACTTTAACCTGAGAAGGATTCAGCAACTGTGTGGCTCTGCCAATGTCACCTCCAGTCGTTGAATCTCTGTGTAGCACAGTCTCTTCTTGCACTGGCTGCAGACAGCAATCTGACACTGATATCCTACATTTCAGCCTTCCAGCAGGGTGAGACAACCAGGCTAGAAGAGGACGTCCTTTAGCACAACATCAGAATTGCAGATCTCTTGAGTTTAAATATATTTCTTTTGTTCCCTGGCTCTAGTTTTGATAGAGCAGTAATTGCCACACACCTCATTGAACTGTATACTCTCAATAGGTTTTGAGTGGTCCATGTCATTAAACAAACAGTTACTGGCTTGGGATATTCCCAATGTTTAGAAGCAGTAAGGAAAGGAAGAGACCTGGAGGGGTGAAAGCTGTTTATCCAGCCTCCTGAAGAAACTGGGCTGCCCTGGCAGGGCACCTGCTTTGTCCCATCATTTCTGGGACAGTCTGAGCTGTGTTCTCCCTGCGTTACATGGGCTTTGATCTGCACAAACACCAGCAGCAATGGATAAAAAATACAGAAAGGGGCTGGGGCGGATTCTTCCACGTGCTGTAACAGTTTGTGTGTACAGAGATATGGCAGCACGTATGTGTGTCCAAGAAGTTTGGTAGGGTCCTAAAACACAGGGATGAAATTACCATGTAGAAGAAGGGAGTCTGATCCATTCCTTGTCTCCTACAGCCGGAATAAAATTACTGATGCAAGTCACCTTGCCTGGATGAAGAGGGGTATGCCCTGGTCTCTGGATGTTTGCTAAGCATTGAACAGACATGGTTCAGGGAGCTGTGCTGGGTTTGGAGTGACTAACTTGGGAGCAGCCTGGTGAGGCTGTGCTCAATGGGTAGCTATGCTCTCAGTCTGTGGAAGCTGCAAATGAATTGTGAAGAGTCAGGTTCAGCACCAGCAGCACCCTGCCAGGGTGATAATGCCTGGATTTGTTCCTAATGTTTCCATCATGACCCAGTAATGCAGCATCTAAACCTGGCTGACCACCTTCCTCACAGAAATGAGAAGCTTAGCCTTGTTAGCCTCCTCAAAATCTCCTTGCCCATGTTTGGATTTTAAATTCTGGGAGTGTCTTCTTTAACTGGCCTGAAATTTAACTACCTACCATGCATTATGGTCAGCCAAGATGTGACTTGAGATCCATAACATTTATAACAAGAAGGGAGATAGTGAGCAACAGAGGAGCTGCTCAGAAAGATAGCTGGCTTGCCAGGGGAGTACTTGCTGAAGAAGGAAAGATGCAGGGACCAGGACAGTCCCTACGTACCTATAGAGAGGTATTTAAAAAGATTGCTTTTCATGCTTCTGTGCTTTTGGGCCATAGAGGAGCTCAGGAAGCCTCTTTGGGGAGCTTAGCCACCTGTCCCCGTGGACCCACTGCATTGGAGGAACTGCCAAGGAGAGCGACGTACCTCGAGAGAGAGCCATGACGGATCCTACCAGCTGTCAGGGCAGGGATGGCTTTTCTCACTCAGCAGCTCTTGCATGTAATGTGCCACTCTGCGCAGTCCCTTCCCTCTTACCAGCCCTGGTGTCACTACCCCACAGGCAGGTCAGCAATACCATATTTTGATCCTATTGTCATTGGAGCCAATGACAAGTTCAGTGGGAGTTTTGCCTTGGCATAATTTAGCGCCTTTTACTTACTACAAGACAGAGGAAGAGAATAGTTAAAAGCTTTTCCAAGCCTTCAAACACAATGACCCACATTCATCTCCACTCTCAAGCCTGATGTATTGGCCCCAAACTTGCCAGTAGGGAGGGCAAGGTGGCAGGCTGTCCCTTCTACTCTGAAAAATAGGGCTTTGTAAATAATGGAAAGGATGAAGCCTTATTTCCTACCATGTGAAGTCATGCATTCCTCTACTGTGACAATCCCAGCTCCTCTCATTGCTGCTCATGTACAAATAATTCATGGCCCTCAACTTCTACCAATGCCACTGTGCTTGTCCTGCTACCAGCACCCTCCTGGGTCCCCTAGTCATTTTCTGGACAGGAGATAACACATCTGGAGCATTGCTGGCCTGGATGGTATGCCAAATAAACTGGATAACTGCTGTACCAACTGTTTTTTTGATGAATGGGATTGCTTGGGCTGACCTCACGCTCACCAGAAATGTTCACGTAATGAGCATCTTTGGGGTGAGACTGACCTCAAGCATCAGTGGTTGAAGGAATATAAAGCAGGCAGACAAAAGTGCTGATCTCCTTTCTCTGGGGAGCTGCCTGGAAAGTGTTTCAGTGGGTGCCCTGAGACCTCTCCCACATGGTCCCACTGCAGCCATTGGCTTTGGGGTTGCACTTTCTCTCCTGAGGCTGATGATGCTCCTGTGCTGGGTGCTGGAGGCAAAGAGACATCTGACAAGCAAGTGCTATCCCAAAAGCAGAGCAAGGGGAGAGCCAGAGTTTGCAATACATGTTGGGTAACAAACACAATACTGATCCATGAGGCTTGAGTCTCTCTGGAGCACAGCAGTGGGTTCTCAGAGACACACATCAGTGCCTCTATATACTTTGTAGGAGAGCAAGTAGCCCCTGACTCTGCATGTCGCAAACATGGATGAATATATGAAACAGCTATTTACTTCTGCCTCTAGAAATCACTCCGTTACCTGATCCAGTAGTATTTAACTAATATTTAATTTAGCTTTTGCTTCCAGCTGAATATAACTGGGATAGGTAGGAAAAAGGCAACAACCTCTTGTCCAGGCTCACCAACTGCTTGGGGCAGGGGCTTCATGTCAGGTGGTGGGATGGGACACTTGATGGTGTGTGGCTATGAGATGGAAGTATCTCTTTGAGTGAAAGTCCTTTGAGTACTAGCCCACCAAGCCCACCAAGCTCTAGCCTTTCCCATAACTGCAGAGCTGCTCTGCAGCCTCTTCCTTGCTATGCAATGCCAGAAGCAGCTGGTGTGCAGGTCACAGCCCTGGGGAAACATTTGGGTCACACAGCAGGAGTGGGTCTTGCTCTCTGAGTAGGTAGGCGTGAGCAGGAGGCCCTGGGAGAAATGAAATACATAGTGCTGGAGGCTTCAAATATTTGTGGAAGAGTGTTTGTCTTGCACCTTTTCTCTCTGGTTCAGAAAAGAGCTCCTCTCAGTGAGCAATGTCTGGGTAAGGGCAGGTACAGTGCACTCAAAGAAACAATTTTTAATATTTCATTAGGAAAAGAAAAGAAATGAAAAGGTGGAGGGGAAGAGCCAGAAGCAGCAGTTATAAAATATAAATGGTATAGCTGGGTTTCCCTTGCTTGATTGAAAGCATGCATCAAGACGGAAAGAGCAGGGATCAGAGGAGGCAGCAGCCAGTAAGCCTCTGTTCCTCTTCTAGGGTGCAACTGTTACAGCCTGTCCATACTGTCACCCAGCTGTGTCCCAGTGACCTGGTGTGAGAGATGCAGCCACACTCTCTGTCACCACAAATGCAAAACTCTACCCCCACGTCCTGCTCTACCCTGTCCCTCAGCAAGCTGAAATGCACATGTCTGTCCACACACAGGCAGGTTCTGCCCAAAGATTCTTGGGTAGGCACTCATCTCCATCCATGCATAACCAGAGAGTCAGATGCATGTATATACAGGCTTGAATTGGCGCATGGATGTACTCACACAGGGTTATACATACAGGCACAGGCTCATGAGAGTATACATGGATGAATGCCTGAGTATGCATGTATATGGACATACACAGCAGTGTAAAACCACACAGGGAAGGCACATCTACAAATGGGTATGAAGGTACCTGCATGAACACACATGATCGCATCTATGAACGTACCCGGAGCTGAAACCCCCCATAGGAAGCTCCATAACCAGATCCACAGAGACACACAGGGCATGCTGCTTCCCACTCAAGAGATGCTGAATGTCCGTCGAGACCCATAGCATGTAAATTCACTGCAGGAACAAGATGCTGACTCATTATTCATCCTTTCCGTGCTTCTTCCAAAATGCCTATGAGGCCTATCTGGAAAGTGAGTGCCTCATGGTGCATTTCAGAAGAAGCTGGTTTTGTTTATCCTTGTGGGATCCTTCCCATGAAAAGTACAACTTCTGTTTAGCATCTAAGAGTCAAAGCAAGCTGATGGATTCCCCAGTGTGGCTTGATAACTTGGTGGGAAAAGACGAGTGCATGGCTTGGCACCCAGAAGGGACACAACAAGGACTTACTTTGAGACTGCAGTCATCCAAATCTATCCCCAAGCCCATTGCTGGTGGCCATGCTTCCCTCTGCCCTGCCTTCCCACAGCAAACCATTGCAGTGCCTGCAGCATTCTCCTGCTCCATAAAAAGCTCCTGATCTCCCTGAAGTCCAGGATGTACTTGAGTGGTGAGCTGAACCAGGGCAATCCTAGGTGATCCTAGGACCACTGGCTCTTCCTTAAAGCTCTTTCTCTACTGACTGCCTTGTGGCTTATCAACAAGAGAGCAACTGATGTCATCTACCTGGACTTGTGCAAAGTGTTCGACACTGTCCCGCATAATATACTGGTCACTGAACTGGAGAAATGTGGATTTGATAGATGAAGGACACTCTGGATAACAAATTGGCTGGATGGTCATACTCAGAGAGTTGCAGTCAATGGCTCAATGTCCAAATGGAGACCAGTGATGAGTGGTTTCCCACAGGGATCAGTACTGGGACTGGTACTGTTTAACATCTTTGTGAGAGACATGGACAGTGGAATTGAGTGCACCCTCAGCAGGTTTGCGGATGACACCAAGCTGGATGGTGCAGTTGACACGCTGGAAGGAAGGGATCCATCCAGAGGGACCTGGACAGGCGGGAGAGGTGGGCCCATGCCAACCTCATGAGGTTCAACAAACCAAGTGCAAGGTCCTACACCTGGGTAAGGGCAATCCCAAGCACAAAT
>NW_010182080.1:0-3548 GCF_000695765.1 Mesitornis unicolor
AAAACAACCTAGGGCTTTTTCCCAGCTTTCCTTGTGACCATTTTTGTCTCATGCAGCCCTATTATGGGTTTGCAAAGAGAAATCCTTAACCATACAGCCAACGGCCACCATTTGTAGCAAAGGCAGCTCATGGTGGAATCAGAACCGACTGCCTGTTGTGACAAGGTCTGAATCTGAATTGAGTATTTGTGTAAGTGAAGATCAGAAGGAATTGTGTTGAACCAGCTACTTCACTCCTGCAGTTTTTTTCATGGCAGATGAAAAACACAGGCATAGGCATTTCTACTCTTGCAGGTTTATGTGAAGGCTGTCTCCTGTTGACCAGCAAATAGCAGAATTATTCCTTCTTAGGGATATGCTACGTGAACTTTGATGTCTTTTTGTTCTTTAAAATATCATTCGGTACTTAACCTTTCCAGGAATGCGTCCTTTGATGTTTATACCTTTTTCCTTTAGATGGGTAAATGTGTAAGTGAGTGTGTGAGTATAACAACATCTCTATAGAATATGTAGTTTGGGAATAATTAATGGCCCGGTCAATCACATACATTTATCTTTAGGGGTTACTGAAAGCTGAAGAGCAGAGTATGCTCTGCCTTTGGTGTCTGATTTCTGCCCTAGCACAGGGGAAGGGGAGTGGCAGATGGGGAAAGAACAAGCTGTCATTAGAATTAAGGAGCAGAAATGGTTGAGGCTTATCGAAAATGGGAACAGCCTGGCCGCCATACTGTACCGTGGGGTAGTCTCCTGAATTGCTGTGGTCATGACTCAGTATTAATCCAATGGTTTTCTGGCATTGACAAATGGTAAGATATTTGGTCAGAAAACCCATCTGAGTGACTCATATCTAAACCCCAGAGTTGGGTTGGGGAACAGTTCCTAATATGAGGGAACAGCTGTTAAATAACATGCTGGGTGAATTTGCCTTAAAAGAAACTTCTTCCCCCTTCCAAGGGTCAGTCATTTCCAGTTCACAGCCCTGAGCAGGGAAATCCACCTCTGCGCTGCAGAATGGCAGGTGCCTCTGAAGCAGCAGCCTCTTGTCCATCAGACCTATGTACTCAGCAAGAGTTTCCTTAGTTTTGACATCCTTTAGCAAAGTTGGTTCTAAGTGTTATCTGCATGTTGTAAACTCGTTATGTCAGATGTCATTGAGTCTATAAATAAAAAACAGGGACTGAGAATTCCTTGGGGAATTAACACTATTGGGGTCATGGTGCAACATGTGGAGTCGGATGTGGGAGTTTTTGGGTAACATTCAAAGGAGGCTTGGTGTCAGGATGTCTGTTACGCTGCTGTGGTTTGTATGCTCAAGGGTTTTTTTAAGCAAAGCTGAAACTTTCCAAGGAAAGCACATGGGCACAGAGTTACATCAGCTGCTTCTGGTGGCTCTGTGACTGTCCCATACAAGTGCTGTCACCAGGTCAGTCTCCTCATTGCCGGGAGCTGCTGAGCCATCCCGTGCTTGTGTGTGCCTGTGAGCTCTGATGGGCGGCTTCGGGAGAGCTACCTGTGAGAAAAGAGATTGTATTTCACATGTCATTGGGACAGCAGATGCGTTGGAGCCCCCAGTTTAATCTGGGCTTTGATGGCCCACAGGGGACGCTTTCTTTTGTATGAAAGTCACTAATGAAAAAGATGGAAGCGCTGACTAAGGAAAATGAGCAGCTGAGAGCATTGTTGTCTTTGGGGGCTGCACATAGAGCTCCTCTTCATATGCGCTGGAGTATCTTGCTGTTCTCGGTGTCATGAGCACGTTCAGAGCCATAGATTCACGGATGCTTTGTTGTTTGCTGTTGACATGAGGCCCTTCCTAAAAGAGCAGTTTTAAATGGCTACAGATGTGGTAAGGCTGAAAATTAATTGGCATCTGCTCTAGGTGGCCTGTGTGGTTTAGCTGCATCTTTAATGTCTTCACCATCATTAAGGAGTGAAAAGATTTTTTTATATTTTTTTTCCTCCTCAGGAGCTGATCAGTTGGGCAGGTCTCTGATGGCAGTAGTACGCTTCTGTTACCCAAGGATAAGCCTTTTTAAACTGCTTTTGTGCTAAAACTTGAGGATTTTGTCAGAATATTCATGTTCTGTTTTCCAGATTTTCTCATTCTTGCTGCTTGCCAGCAAAAAATCTTCTTTGCATGCATTTCATTAGCTACATACAAGTCAGCGCTTCAGTAACTGATGTGTGCGAATGCTTTGATTTTTGCTGTCTTTTAGCAGACACACAGAGGATGCAAGGTTTGTGTCTGTCCAAGTGCCATGTGTTTGAAGAAGACAGGCTGAGGAGATGTCTCTGGCTCTTTCACCACTTGAGAGGGGCTTCTGGTGGCCTTTCCTTCCCCTGGGAGCTTATTTACAGATTTGGGGTGGTACCACAGATCTGTGCAGATGATTTTTTACCCTCTTCATGAAACAACTATTTTAAGCCTTATTCAGGAGTAGTCCTTTGCATTGGGCTGAATCAGCAGGTTGGGTAGGAGCCCAGTTTGGGCCTGCAGCCATGGGGGACTTTGTGTTGCCTGCAGATGCTTCTAATACTTTTTGCAGCTCACCAGCATCCTTGATCTCCTGCAAGCCCGAACTCTAGGACATCGTGATGGTGGTGTGGTTGCAAGTAGTAAAATACGAATAGGTTTCATGCCATTTGCAAATATGTGCTACTTGAGTCTGCTACTTGCCAGTGAAGGCTTGGCCTGTGACTTGGTGAATGGGGGAAAGCTGTTAGAACTACTTTTATATGATTCCACATTAGCTTCTTGCTGAAATGACTCCTTGGGTGTCCTTCTCAGCATTGGAGATGGTCATCAAGAGGGGTGTGTTTCTTGAGGACCCACGCTGGGCAGTGCTTTGGTCAGCTGGAAGCTGCTGCAGGGTGGTCTGGCTGAGTAAGCAGTGTCAGTTGCTGCTGTTAAACCCTCTCCCTCCTTGATGAGTCATCATTCCTGCAAGAGGAGTTTGCTTTTGTATTGCTTGGTGGCTGCCAGTTGGTTATCTGAGGTTTGACCAAAACAATCACTCCTGATTATGTTTTTCCAGTTGTTTGCCCTGATTTTGAAAGGCTGTTGGTGAGTGCTTTCAGGGAGATACACGTAGTTCTTTAATTTGCATCTACCAGGTATTTGGATAATTTAATTTGGATCGTTGGGACTGTAGCACTTTAGAGTGAGACTTATTTGTGTTTTCATTAAGACTTCTGAGCCATTTCCTTTGGATTAAGAATCTGTCTTCAGGACCTGCTGTCACCTTCCCTTTCACAAGTTACACGTTTGCTGTCGTCATGTGCATTTTTGTGTAGACCTGGAGAGCAAGGTGCTTTACAAAATGTGCTTGTGTTTGTGGGGTTTTTTATAAACCAGCAATGCTTCTTGTCATAATGCCAATGGTGGCCAGCAGCCAGCGCTGGCAAACAGTGAAAATTTGCTTCCAATAGATTGACTCAATGGCTCAGGCTGCTCCTGCCTTTCTTCCCCATAGGAAACAGATTCCCATCATTCTCCTCAAATGGTTCTTAATCACCTTAGAAACGCAAGAGCTTGTGTAATTCCTGCT
>NW_010182080.1:3559-9405 GCF_000695765.1 Mesitornis unicolor
GCTGCTGTTACACTTTATTTAGGGGATGTAGCCCAGAGGTTTCTGTAGGCCCAGAAGAGTCTGGAATAAGAACTGCTCTGCCTTGGTAGGAAGTATCCTCATCTCTCTTCTGCTGGAGGACAGGGGAGTGCTAGGAGGGCTGTAGCAAGCCCTGAAGTCTGGGCTAGCTCAAAGGATGTTCAGCTGAGCAGTGTTAATGGATTTCTTGAACAAGGCTGGCAGTACAGTCAGGCCTTGATTAGTGTGTCCAGACGTGTGTCCTTGCCGCCTTGCTCATCATCTGAGATGTTACACTTCTGGACAGGCACTTTGGCTTACCTGTGGTTAGTCATTGTAGCCACATACCCAGGTTCTTGCAACTGGTTTATTCATGGCCTTTTGTGTTTAAAGCTGTTGGCTGAGATGCCCAAGATCTCGGTGTCACCTCTCACATGCTGTGTTTGGTATTGGACCTGCCCTGTAGCTGTGCACAGCTGGGACAGCCGTAACACCTTGCTTCTTAAATGCAGTCACATTTTCTTGTTCAATGAAAGTTACAGTAGCAAATACATTGTGGGATGCAAAGTCAAGGTCAGTAGAGGCCAAATCTTTTTTTCCACACTCGTGCCGAGTGGCATAAAGTGGTGACAGTAATCTCAGCATCTCCTGCCGGCCTTTATTAAAACATTACAACGTTGGCAGGATCACCTTTTGATGGAACAAGATTAACTGTATGGCTGCTGCTCTACTACATGCTCTGGCAGGTCTCTGTTGAGGGAAGACTGAACGCTGAGCAGATCTGTAGTGACTTTGAGTGATAAGGATCATTTGAAATAACCAAAATGTTTTCAGAATTGGGGCCCTTAGCCTTTTTTTCAAGCATTTTACAAAATGCTTTTTACTTACTTTGGTGAGGACCAGGCTCCCACTGCAGTCAGAGAAGAGAAGGATGGCAGTGTCTGCCTAACACAATCATAATGGTCTCTGAAGTTGTACTTTGCAAATGCTGCTTCACTTTATTAAAGAGGAGACTTATCAAGAAGAACATACAGATTTTAGCCTGGCTTGTAGATATGATATAAAGTTAGGAAATAAAGAAAGCAAACATAATTTTTTCTCCTGTGTGCTGGGTCTTTGAATATTGTAATAGGTTAATTGGATCATGGAAAGGTTGCTTTCTGAAACGCATTGCAGGTTATATAGGATAACAGTTTTCCAGTGACACAGATGAGGTTTGTTTTGTGGGCATGAAATTCAATAATGGAAAGCTTTTAATAAATATTTGATTTACGGAAGACCCAGGCTTACATGACAAATGTAGTGTCATATTTAATTTGGGATGCTAGCGTGCAGATAAAAGTGATCTGCAAATTAACTATTTGTTTTATACAGAAACTGTACAGCAGGCAGGGGATTGCTCATGCAGAGTTTGTTGTGAAAGCCTCAGATTTCAGAGAAGGAGCAGAGGGAGAAATAAGAACAATACAATTTCTTGATGCCATCCCGTTTTTCAGTACTTTCATGGTGCCTTCCTTGAGGGTCTTCCAGGACTTGCTGACCACAAATAACCAAAAGGCTATGCTGAATTGTTTGAAAATGGTTTATGGGACGATGTTGCCCACTGCTCTGCTCACTCCTGCTCCTGGTGGCAGCAAAGCTTTTGTTCAACTGCCACCGCCTATGTGCCTACAGTGCTGCTTCCCCGAAATCTGCTCTCTGGTGTGTCTGAAAGGTGTCTGAGAGATAAATTCTTCTTCCCTACTGTAAATATGAACAACTTGGGAAAAGCCTATCGCTTTACTGCATGGTGGAACACATGCTTGGATGAGTGGAAGTGATGCAGTGTGGCTGAAAGCTATAAACTACCCCAAAGTGGCTGAGAACCTATGTTCTGGGGAAAAGTAGTCACTGATAGTCACATTATATGGAGTGAAAATGGGTTTGATGTTTATATTATCTGAGGAGATAACCAGGACTTGGTGGAGAGAGCTTAAAATTTCTATAAGGTAGTGCAAATAATAATATTAACTCAGGGCTATGTGCTTCCACATGGCTTTACACAAAAATACTGCACATTTTATACAGAGACTGTATCACGTTACTGAAGATGAGAGCAATTTCTGACAGCAGTTTAGTACTCCAGCAGGCACAGATAGATGTCAAAGGCCCCTTTCCAGCTGCGTGCCTGTTAGAAATGCCATAATGTAGAAGTGAATCTCTTCTAGAGATTTTTCAAAAGGAGGGGAAAAAAAAATAATTACCAGCTTCTTTGTGGTTAGAGAGAGTAGGACTGGGATCCAGGCAGATTCATGGCTTAAAATGTCATTAGTGTATTTAAAAAGAAAAAGTAATTCAACCTGAAGAACTGCTTGAGTACCCATAGGGCTTGAAAAGCATCAACCAGCCCTGTTTTTATTTCCCTGCTGTCAGATACACTTACCTCAATGTCCTCATGGATTCTGCCCTGAGGGTTAAGTGATGCTTATATGTTTACACAAAACCACCGTGTAACATACTGTTAGACTGCACTTAAACATCTGCACATGGCAGATATGTTCTTGAATAGCTATGAACTCAGCAATTCACTGGAGTTTGCTGTCTTAATATTGGTAAGAGGTATCCCTGCTTCTGCTTCTCTTGGTCTCAGGGCTTCTGATTACAAAAAAACCCCAAAATGTTGGATCTTCAAAAGCAATTGGCTCCTCTCCTTTATTCCCAGGCCAGAGCTGATGTTAGGAGCTGTTGTTGGGTTAGAGGAGAGCAAGAAAGCAGCTGCTGAACTAGAGTTGTTAGCATCTGTGTAATGTGTATGAGCTTAATTTCTGTTTGGCGACATCCAACCAGTCCCTGTCCCCAGGCTGACAAACTTTCAGGACAGTGAGTGTGTGGACTTAGAGACCATATCTCCTTCAAGAACTTCTAGACCTGATGAAACCAGCAGTGGTTGTCTTGTACATAGCATATCACAGAAAAGCTGGAAGTACTTTGAATTGTATGTTGAAAAACGATAAGCCCAAGAAACCATGTTCATAGCCAAAATGCAAGGCTATCTCCTTCCTGGTGATGAAGGGTGGTGAATAACCCCATGTTTCTGAACAGAAAAGAGGTTGGCGAGAGCTGACAAGCGAGAAAGTCAGAAGGGGAAAATACAAGGTGGGAGTGTCATTTGAGAAGAGAAGGAATAAATCACTTGTCAGCCAGTACAGCAGAGAGAGAAGTCCTACACAGATGGTCTTAATAATTCTTGCAATGTGCCATTGAAATAAAATCCTGCAGTGCTGTGCCCTATCAGGGCTTGGATAGAGATTTGAGTTGCGAGCTCAGGAGGTCTGGAAAATGTCCTAGGGTTGTTGAGGTCAATCATTTATGAATTAAGTTACGGATTTGCTTTTACATTTTTAAGCCGATTTCCTAAGTTCTCTAAGTACGTTAAGATTCCTCCCAGAGTGAAAGCTCTGCACACAGACAGCTTCATTAAGTCATTGAATATTAAATAAACTAAATTAAGCTTGAAAAATTACCTCAGGCTATTTTTCCATCTTGGGTCTCTCAGAAAAATCAGAATTACTACGTATTGTGCAAGAGGCTCATCAGCAGGCTGAAGAGGACTTGCAGGAACAGTTTGCCTTGTTTCATACTTTTGAGCTTCCTCTAGACGATGGAGGGAGTTGAGTCATTTTACTCTCCTACACGTGAAGAAATGGCTGACTTTTAGGAGACTCTAGCTTTCAAATACAATTTCCATTTCATAAGTTACATTGCACTTTCCACTGACTCTCTACCGTATGTAAAGCATTTTAATCTCTCGAGTCCCGGTAGGAAGAACTTTAAGATCCTTCACCTTCATTTCTTTTCCTGCCTCTCCTTCTAAATGTCCCAGCTTTGCCAGTGTGAAGCTGTCATTTCTCTCCCTCTCTACAAATGTCATTGTCCATGCTGAGTTGTTACCTGCTGGTTATCAGCAGCTACCCAGACACTTTGCAGAAATGACTTTTAGATATTGGAATGAAACGGAAGAGGCAGAGGAGAGCACGTGTCCTCTCCTTAGCCCGGAGGAGATGGAGAGTTCTGTGTTCCCCCCAGCCTGGGGAAGCACCGTTCCTACGCAGTCCCTCTTCTGCGTGGCTTGCGCAGAGAGAGCTGTTGCAGTGTTTTACTCTACTAAACATTCACTGTTTGTGCAACTGGAGTGCCAGACACCTCCTTGGGAAAGCAAACCAGCACCGCCCATCATGCAGCTGACGGCTTGAGCAAAATGGTACGAGTGGGTGTTTCTGAGACGACGTAGGAAACCTGCCAGCACTGAACCCACATTTTCAGCTAAATGGGGAAAATCTTTTTCACTGTGAGGGTGACAGAGCACTGACATTCACTGTTTGTGCAACTGGAGTGCCAGACACCTCCTTGGGAAAGCAAACCAGCACCGCCCATCATGCAGCTGACGGCTTGAGCAAAATGGTACGAGTGGGTGTTTCTGAGACGACGTAGGAAACCTGCCAGCACTGAACCCACATTTTCAGCTAAATGGGGAAAATCTTTTTCACTGTGAGGGTGACAGAGCACTGGACCAGGCTGCCCAGAGAGGTTGTGGAGTCTCCTTCTCTGGCGACATCCAAAACACACCTGGACGCGTTCCTGTGCGACTGCTCTGGTGATCCTGCTCTGGCAGGGGTTGGACTGGATGAGCTTTTGAGGTCCCTTCCAACTCCTAATAGTCTGTGATTCTGTGATAGTGCCCAGTTGGATTTAACTAACCCATTTCAAAGCACTTGGGAGCGGTTAAAGCAGTCCAGGAAGATGACCCATGGGTGGCCATCCTGTTTGAGGGCTATGAGTGCATGGCATGGGTGCAAGCTGATCTGTGTCAGTGCCCAGAAGTGTTTGCACCTGTTGAGGTTACAGATGAAGTTGTGGCTATGGAGCCTCATTATACCGCCATAACTGTGAGGGCATCCAACCTGCTGGTGGTCTAAGGCATCTTGTCCTACTCACCATCTACTGTCTTTTCTTAATTTGTCATCTTGTGCTTGAACATATATTTTTTAATAGAGTTTATCACTTGTTGTCAGGGAAAGGACAACTGATTTTAACACAAGACTTACCATAGAGTTAAATTTCTTATGGGCTTTTTTTTTATGAGCAACTGCTGCTTTTTTGTCTGTTATAATTTTGTTAATTTTGCCAGCTTTGTACATTCTCCAAGATTCTCAGCATATTTTGGTGTTATTGCTGGTTTCCACTGCAACCATTAATCTCTCATGACTATCCTTCAAAAAAAGTTTGTGTGGACACACCTACGAAGGGATACCTAGAAACGTTTAAATCCAGTCAACCGAAGTTTTGAAGTTAATGCTATAAAACCCTACAAAAACCTCCTTGTTCAATAACAGATTGGCTTTAGTTTGCTGTAGCTTATTTCTCTGAACCAAGGCCATTTTATCTCTGGCTGAGCACTCCCACGGGCATTCAGCTTCCCCGCACCAGCTTCACCATTTCAGCTGATTTCTCTTAATGCACTTCTGAGTGTCCCTGTGAAGAAAAGCCACCAACGCTGTGAAGCCCAGACTATTTATTGGAACTTTGGCTTTGTTTAATGAAATGTTTAGATCGTGCAAATGCTAAGGTTCTTTTCTCATAGTTTTGGAGCAGCTTCTCAAGCTGATAACTTCACCAATGCCTCCATTAGTATTAGTGTGTCACATCTTCTTAAAATGCTGCTTCATTCAAATTGTTATCTGGTTTATACAGAAGATTAAATATAGCAAAGCACTGTTTAAATAATTTAGCTAAGGCTCCCTTCGTGCAAGAAACAGCACGTGATTCTTAAAAATATCCCTTGTTTTATTATTGGACGTTGATTTTTCTGA
>NW_010182081.1:0-25105 GCF_000695765.1 Mesitornis unicolor
GGCTCCCGGAGTGCGTGGGCGTGCAGCCGTGACGGCGGTGTCTCAGCCCCCGTGAGGGCTACGGAACTGTTGTTGGGCATAAAGCTTGCACGACCTACGGCACCTTTTTCTTTTTCATTATTTTTTATTCTTTTTGCCGTTTGAGTGGCGTTTGTGATGTTGGGGGTGTGCGTTCACGGCTGGCGAGCAGCTGCATAACGCGCACACCGCGCACCACTCTCCTTCCTGGTCTGTCTGTCACGGCACGCCAGGGAAAAGCCGTTTTCTGGAATTCCCGTAAACGCAGCCTCCTTAAGGCGGGCAACTTCAGCTGAGCGCCCTGCTACGAGGAGTGGTGGGGGCGATCCGTTCGTAGTGGTAGTAGGCAGCTGTCAAGCTGTTTCTCTTTGCTGATGCGGTGCTTGAATAACGCCTTTCCGACGCTGAGGCTAAGCGGCCCTCTCTGCGTGCGTGGTGTGTGAGAGGGCACAATTCGCACGGTTTCTGATATACTCGAGGTGTCGATGCCCGGGGACGCGCTCGGCAGGGCTTTGCGGAATTCCAGATGATTGCAGCCGGCTATTTCTCCTGCATAATACGGCAGTTTCAGGAGGCGGTGTGGTGCTGTAGTGTTGATGTGTGTATGCGGTACCGGGAGTTTTCGTAATGCCTCGCTGAAGTCATTAAGTCACTAATTCCTTTGTGGTATCAAGCAAGAGAGTGTTCTTCATGAAAGACGCCTACCTACCAGATTGAGATGGGTTAGACTGATGACATCTGTCAAGTCCCAAAGCTTAGAACACAAAAACTTCTGCATTGTACCCATTGAGAAGAATTAATGCTCGATTTTTAGACTTCCTGAATGGTTAATCTTCTGTACATTTGGGAGTTTTTTGGTGATGGTGATAGCAGCGGTTTGGGGTTTTTTGTTGTTTTGTTTGGGGGTTTTTTGTGTAGTTAGAAAAAAAGCATTTGCTTGAGATAGTAAATAACATCTTGAAATACTAATTTCGGTGAGATAGGTTATATTGCAGTACCAGCTGACAGGCTGTGCTTAACGGATGTGAGAAGCATAGGCTGCAGTTCTAAAACCTAAAGTAGAACTTTCATCAGTTTCCCATGTCTTCACTAGAAATTAGGAACGCGTGTGTTCAAAAAAACATACCCAGGCAAGACAAAACCTAAATCACAGCATAACTTTTAGTTGCATATGTATCACATTCTCTTATTTAAAAAAAAAAAAAAGTTTAAAAAAGTTTTGGTAATGCTATTTGCATATATAAGAGATCCTGGTTTCTACTTGGTGTACTGAGGTTAGATTTTATATTTTGCTTCTCTAAGGCAGAATGTTCTAACCTGTGAGAAAAGGAAAAATCAGAGAAGAAAGGAGATGCAAGAAAAACATTCTGTGTGTTTTTAAGGGGTTAGTATGGAAATGCTGAGTTGTCCCAGGGAAACTCAAAAACATCTTCTTTAAAATAGATTTCTAAAACTATGCTTGACTCTTTAACACTTTTGTGCAGTGTTCTTTGTGATGAACTGTTGGAACAATCCTTGAGGTGCAGTTCAAGATGTAACAGATTTTATCTTCTAACTTTTTCATCTCCTTCTTTGCAGTAAACATTTAATGAAGATTCTATTTCTGTGTTTTAAAAAGGAAGCAACCGGTATTTTACAGAAAGCATAGGGAGGAAATAATCTAGACATCTTGGATATTGTAATCCTAATTCTGTAGTCCTGGGGTTTTCAGTGGCATCACATTTTAAGGCAAAGTAACTCAGCAGTATCAGAGGAAACTTGCCATAGCTTGGGGTCCAGCCCCATGTAGTTGGAGTTCTTCTGTGTCAGCTGCCAGGTATGATAGTGATTATTAAATAACCCAGCATCTGGTTCTACACTGGTTTATGGTTTCTTTCTCTCCCACTCCTGTCATTCACTAGAAATATGTATGTTGTTGTACAGAAAACGTCCAGGAAAACAATCTATTAATTTCTCCTCTGATTTTAAAATTAATTTTGGAACTTTTGATGGAGTGCGTGTATTTGTTTATTTGATTCTTTTCAATTACTGATAAGTTTAAAGGGAAGAGTTGTCAACATACATAAAATTATACTTAGTCACTTTTTTCCTAAATCTGCGTTTGCCTTCTATTCCTGCGGGACTGACTGGAACAAAAGTAATCCACTGGAGTCAGAGCCACTTGTCAGATACCAGCTTCAGCGAATCTTTGTCTTTGATCAGCTTGGTATGTAGCAAAAAGGTGTTGCTGCATGGAAGGAGAAATATGGGAAGGCTTTGTTTTGCCATCCTCCATGTCGAAAATATTATAGTTTTTATTTCTTCCTTGCAGAGATTCTGAAGGACCTGGATGATTACTATGAAAAATTTAAACGAGAGACAGATGCCGTGCAGAAGAGAAGAATGTTACACTGCATACAGAGAGCCTTGATTCGGAGTCAGGAACTGGGGGACGAGAAGATCCAAATCGTCAGTCAGATGGTGGAGCTGGTTGAGAACAGAACCAGGCAAGTGGACAGCCACGTGGAACTGTTTGAGACTTGCCAAGAGACTAACGACACCACTGGAAACAGCGGGAAAGCCAGCCAAGACAAGTCAAAGAACGAGACAATCGCGCAGGCGGAGAAGCCCAACAATAAGAGATCGAGGCGGCAACGGAATAATGAAAACAGAGAAAATGCTTCAAATAATCACGACCATGATGACATCACCTCAGGAACTCCAAAGGAGAAGAAAGCGAAAACGTCCAAGAAGAAGAAACGATCCAAGGCTAAAGCAGAGAGGGAAGCTTCTCCCCCAGACCTTCCCATTGACCCTAATGAGCCCACATACTGCTTGTGCAACCAGGTCTCCTATGGAGAAATGATAGGATGCGACAACGACGAGTGCCCCATCGAGTGGTTTCACTTTTCCTGCGTTGGACTCAATCATAAACCAAAGGGCAAATGGTACTGCCCCAAATGTAGAGGAGAGAATGAGAAAACTATGGACAAGGCATTGGAGAAGTCTAAAAAAGAAAGGGCCTACAACAGGTAGTTTGTAGACTTTTCCTAGCGAAGAAAAAGAAAACCACCAAACCAGTGTATTTATTGTCAGTGTCACCTTTGTTGAGGTGAAAGGATTGTAAAATGTATATTTTTAAAGGAGGTTTAAAACCGAACCATTCCTGTTATAGGGACGGCAATAAGCAATTTTGTTTTTCATTTGGTAAACTGTAACAAGAATGTGGTCTGTGGACCAATGTATTCCAAAAGTAAAGTTATAAGAATTTAAACTGAATATTCGGATGGCTCTGAAAAGATAAATTATACTTCTTTTTTTTTTTTCCCCCAGTGCCGGTAGCACTCTACCCATTAAAATTTTGATGACAAATATCTCCGAAATGTAATTTCGTTTTCTTTATTGAAGAATGTTATTTACCTTTTGAGTAAAATTGTTTAATAGTTTAGCCATCTGGTTGTATCTGAATAAAGCTGCAATACATTACAAATGTAACTTCTTTTCGTGATAAGCAGTGCAAGAGCAAACAAAAGGAGGGTAAAATTTGGTTCCTGCTACAAAGTGTCAGTATAACAGTTCAATAGCGAATGTTTAAATAGGCTTAGAGGATTATTTTTAAAAAAGAAAAGTTAATGGTTAAATTTTACACAACAAATATTTTCTATGCTGGCCAAGTACCACAAGGGCCATTTTAAAATGACTGAATATGTTTTATATTTAACCAGGAAGTGGTTTAGTAATGAGACTTAACATAAATGAAGCTTTATACTGTCACAGATAGTAGTGTAGCAGTCCTTAATTTCTTTAAGTTGTATAAATGTACATTTTTAAGTGGAGTTGCACTTACTGTATTATACTTGGAAATGCAGCCAAATGCCATTGTGTAACCAATGTGCATTTCCTGCTGTATGTATGAAAACTGTACAGCTGTGATATTAAGAAATAAATGAAACGACTTTGACAGTTTGCTGCTTTAGCAATCATGTTTAATGATCATTCGTATAGTTAAAAACATTGTCTTTAACCTCAGCAGCTCCAGCAAGCTGTTGCGAGGAAGCCTGAAACTGTTGTAGTGGTAACCAAATTACAGTTCTGATAACGAATCTCTGTAGAGCGCATGACCAAGGTCGTAGGAGAGCCAAAGCAGTATTTAAGTTTCCATCCAGCTCTGCGCTTTTTGTGCTTGCAGTCACTCCCAGATCTGGCCATTTATCTACAAATCGATAGTAGAAGGCTGGTCTTGTTCAGTTGTTTTCGTGCTTTTAGACTACAGATATAAACTATGTTTGTTATCAGCAGAAAGATCCTTTGCATTACAGCATTTTCAAAGCAGTATTGCAGCCGTTCCAGGATAGGCATTTTTATGCTTCATGCTCACCTCATACAAAAATATGTTCGCTGTGGCCAAGGTGCTACGCATTAGAGTAGGTGTTCAGGTCCTCTGTCACTTAGCTTTATAGTGAAGCTCTATCAGACTGTTTCCTACACCTGGAGGGGCTGACATTCTGGCTGAGCTGATTTCGTCTCCTCGTCCCCCTGCGGACCTTTGCTGTGAGTGAGAATGGGATGGGACCAGGGGTAGGAAGGCTGTGGAGAGGGAGGTTGTGAAGTCCCATGTGCCAGACAAGAGTCTTGTAAGAATATGGGAGGCTGGGGTTGGGCTTTTTTGAAGCACAGCATTCTCTTAGAATTTGTTATTGTGATGTTTTGCTTCCTGGACAGTGAAACTATACCACTGAAGTGATGCTGCTTTTTCCCCCATGTGTTCCAGCAGGTCTTTCTGTTGGAAGGAGGGGACACAAGGTTCTGGATCCAGTTGAACACAAGGAAGTTGAGGGGGCTCATTGTTTTGTCACACCAGGTGAACAAGCTGGCCAGGTTTTGCCCTGGGCAAACAACCACTCCAAATCATGTCTCCTGCTCCTGAGGTGGTTTAGGGTTGGTGTGTAATTTCTCTCCTCTCTTACCCTTCCCTTTTCTCTAAAGCCACCTGGTTTTCCACTCTCCCTATGCACTTAATGGCTCTTTCCTGCTCCTCCCTCTCTCCGCTTGCTGTTGTTGTGGCTAATCCCGACGTTTCTAGTCTTTTCTGCCTCAGCCGTTCTGTTGTCCTCCCGCCAGCCTGCGCTGAGAACATTGCTACCTAGCAGGATTGTACTCATGAAACCCCACTGAAACTTTACGTGTGAGCCAGTACAGACACGGTTTCAAACCACTGCCTTTTTCATAAAATGTCTGTGCTGGTTCTGCAGGGCATTTGAACGCAAAAAGCCAGAAGAAAACAGCAGAGGTGCAAAGGACCATGGTAAGAAAGTTCAGTTAAAGATGGATTGGTAGAGCAACCTTTATACTGCCCTGAAACGAATGGATGTCCAGCCACTGGAGGCTCGCTGTGGTCTCCAGTATTTCAGTCTTTTGCATCAGACAGCTGCTGATCAGCAAAGCAGCTTGGGGTTACAGCCCTTTCTGTGACTTGTGATGTCTTCCCAACTCACCCTGTTACAGGCTGCAACGTTGTTCTGCTGCTTGACCCCGAGGGTTGACCGGACCAGCACAGTACCGTTTGACAGCTCTCCTTTCAGTCCATGGGCACAATTAATTACTCGGATTAGAAGCGAGGGACTCTGCCATAGCACTAAGCTCTTTGTTGATGGAAGTGGAGCTGTCTCACGTTGTACTGACGGACTGCCAAGTGCTGTGTACCATCCAAACTTTGTTCTGGCTTTGGTATCTTGTCTAAAATGCTGTTTTTACAAATCCTCCTTTCTTAGTTATTTGCAGTGAATTTAAAGGCCACAAGAAACTGCCATCCTTTGAGCCAAGTTTTGTTATTGCTGAGTGACAGATCAGCTAATCTGCAAGCTTCCTTATACTGCCTGGCAGGGTGACAGTGCTGTCATTTGGGGAGATCATCTGCAAGTTTGAGAAAACATCTGAATCTCTCAGTGACCCTTTCCCACCGAGGCTGCCAACAAAAGGATTGAGCAAATAGGAGGCTCTTCTAGGAGCTGAGCTAAGGCTTCTGACTCATTTCCCACGGGCTAGTGAGTGGCTATCAGGTATGGTAGCATTAATATGGTATATAAAAATCAGCAGGTGTTTGTGGAGGAGGAAGTCTCAGCAGCAGGAATTGCAAACTTCTTAAACTTTTCATTGAAAACATTCAGGCAGCTGTGACTACTGATCTGTAAGCACCTGTGATAGGTATCACAGGGAAGTCCAGAAAGCATTGCTGAACCCTTGAGCTGGTTGATAAAGTCTTCCTGGCTACTGAAAAGCACCATTTCAACACTCAGCTAGGGGAGCTGGCAGCAGACCTCACATCTGAGCTGTCCCTGCCTTCAGACAGCAGATTTGTTCTGCATTCAGGCAGCTGGCAGTGAAGAGCTGGTGCTGGAGGCGCGAGTCAGGAGGTAAAAGGCGGCAGCGAGGGAGCCCTTTGGGTGCTGTCAGCTCCAGTTGCAAAATGTTCCCAGTGGGACAGAGAGAGAGAACCACCGTGAGCCTGAAACATCAGTTTCAAGCATTGTATCACCTGAAAGCAACCCAATTAAGCAGAACTACTGTCTCCATTCAGCAGCAGCAACCCTAGCTGTGTGTATCATTAGGTTTAAATGGGATTTTTACTAATTAAGCGCAGTTGCTGATTAACTGTGTCCTGATTTCGTGGAGCGTGCAGAATAAATACAATTGAATTGGACTGCTCCACCAGTCTCAGTTTTTGGTAGCGTATTTTTAGCTATCTTTTAAATTGTAATAAAAAATGAAAGAGACAAAATACTGTAAACTGTTTCACAGACTATAACGCCAAGAAAGTTCTCTGTAATAGAAATTCTTCAAGATAAATTTGAATATCCTAGGGATGCATTCTGTTGCTTTAGTTAGACTTACTATCATCCTCGTGGCCTATTTGATCTGTGTACTCCAAAAAAACCCCAAACCCTTGTGCTAACCATAGCTCAGGAGACCTAACAATTTCTCACTTCAGAGAATCAAAAGCAGTGCAAGCATTCAATGTAATGTCAAAAAATAATCAAGCTCACTCAGGTTCATACATTCCCAGATATTACTGAAGTCCCAAATGTAACAAGCAGGAGGAATGACACAGTAAGGAAGAGCACCAGAGCTAACGAAATATGTAGAAGAAGCACTGAGACACTGATAACGTTTTCTTCTGAGTTCAGGATACTTAGATTACTTTTCCCAGTAAGTGTTTATTGTTGTTGGTAGTCAAAAAAAAGCTAAGGTACCTCTGTCCTCTCTCGCAGCTGGGGAGCCATGGACAGGAGTGTAGAGGGCTGGTGGCTCTCCCCAGTCGTGGGCTTCTGGTTGTTGATGCGTGAAGCCCGATTACTAGTTTAAATTCATCCTTCAGTTTGCTTTATGAACAGCTCCGCCAGTGGTTGTTACAATCCCTCATCCTGGAGGGTGTTACTGGCCTCTCTGCAGGACCTCGATGCTCTTCCTCTCTGGCAGAAAACAAAACCTGTTTGATGCCAAACTTTTAAAAAACTGGTACCAGTGTTTAAATTTCCAGCTCTTACTTGAGAAATGTAGGTAAATATTGTGGCTTAGCATCCTTGAGAAAGACTGTTGGCTTCTCTGTCCTCTCCAAAATACCCCAGCAGTTCAGCTAACCATTTTTAAATACTTTCCATACTATACATATAACATCAGGTGATGAATTCTCAGATGCTGCAGTAAAAAAAAGAGCATGAAAGTAATCCCAGTCAGATGGACACTTTGTAGAAGTCAAAATTCCTTCCAGTTCTTGGGGTGAAAATCTAAACTCCATCCACATTTTAAGTAACTAGTGAGGCAGAGAGAAAAAAATGTGTCTGAAATGGCAGAATTCCTTGCAGTACGGTAATTTGAGTTTCTATACAATTGTGTTGTATGCACCATGTGCCTGTGCACTGAGTCTATCCTCAGAAAAGTCAGGTAAGGCCCTAAGATATTGACATATCTAGGGCTGGGAACTCAGCATCGAAAAAAATTATGTATATACTTAAAATAAACTTGGATCTTCTAAGAGAGTCTTGTAAAACTTGGGTAGGACAGAGTCACTTTTATACTTTCACTTTATGGAAAAATTAATGCAATTTAAATTACTGTTGTCCCCTCAGTGCTATACATCCTGAACAATAATACAATACATTTCACTAATTAGGTTGGGTTTCTTTTTCCAAAATAAATCAAACTTGCATAAGAAAAGGTTTTTAGTGATAAGGATGAGAAACCCAAGTGAATTGTGCATAAATGATTTACCTGCATACAGAAAGGAATGTTTTGCTATGTTAATTAAAAGATACCTATCAGGGGACTTTTCTTTCTGCCAGCCTTGAGATTTGCATGGTTTCATCTGAAATAAAATGCTTCGTTCTCATAATAGCTTCTTCAGTCTTATAACTTTGGAAACAGAGAATTTATTGCAAGCCATATCAGTAAAAGATGAATTGTTAGATGCATGTTCCACACCATGATTTTATTCAACAACTAAAAGATTAAGAGCAAGTATTTCAAGAAAATCCCCCAAGTTTGAATACTTTAGTTTGTAGGTGTCCCTGGGGGACACTGAAAGTAGAAGGAAATGAATGTAACTTGTCTTGAACTTTAATCAAGTCTAATTTATGGTTGCAGTTGCTTAAAAATTTTGATTGTGAACATATAATTTTGGCATAGTGTCACCACAGAAGGGAAGGGTAATTGTTAGGATGCTCTGATGTGAAATTTCCATGGTTTATGAGGATTTGATTTCTTTTATGTTCTGTCTCAGTTTTTTATCTGCTGAGCCTATTCTGTTTGGATCTGAGACAGCTTCAAGAAGACAAAGTAATATTCTGAATTAAAATGTCTGATACTGCTCTCAATCTTTGTTATTCACACTTTTTAAAAATTATCATTATTATTATGGGAATATACAAGGTGTCATGAGAGCTCCCTTATGCGGAGCCCTTAGGATCATCACAAGGAAACCTTTGCAAAAGGAAGAGAGGGACTTGTGAAGAGTGCAAGTAAGGCTTCAGTACCAAGGCAGACAGCTGGACTTTGACACCAAGAGTAATTCTTCCTGGTCTGTAAAAGATTTAAAGGAGTTCTATCTAAATAACTTCAAGGGAAACGGAGAAAATTTCCTGAAAAGACAAAGAAAGTATGTGACACCTGCACGCTTCTGCTGGTTTTGATGAAAGGACTGGAGGCTGTTATGTGCAGAGACAGCAGTAAAATTTTGCAAAGCCAGAACTGTGTCATGCCATAAGAGAGAATATTGAAGACCTGTTAGAAGTGGGTTACCAAAGTTACCTATGAATGTTGTTTTACGGAAGGCACTGCTGGCCAGGAAGTATCACCTGGGTCCACAGAGGTTTCAAGGTAAGCCAAAGAAATTTATTTGTACAGGTCAAGTAAGTGGCCAAGGGTCCACTTACTGGACACACACTTACTGTGTCCAACAGAGAAGAAACAAGCAAAATTATATTTGACCTCAATTCACTGTCAAGCAATAGCTAAGCCAATGTCATTTTTAAGGCAGTTGTTCTATCACCCGATGACTCCTCTCCAACCATATAGGGGAGTTAGGAAAAGGAAAGGAGACCCTTGGGTTGAAATAGAAACATTTTAATAAACTAATAATAAGAAAAAACAGAATTAATAGCAATATTAATATAAAGTACCCGAGGCTATGCTCAGCTGATATAGTGGTCATGACAAGCAGGGAAGTAGGCCTCAGGAGCAGAACAACATGTGAGAACCTCCAGGGATGGTGACCATCAAGGAAAGAAGGCCATTCCCAGCAAACTCCCCAATTTATAGTGAGTGTGACATTTATGGTATGGAATAAGCTTGGGCCCACTGCCCTGACTTTTGCTTCCCCTAGCTTCTGCATCTTGCTAACTCAAAACTGCTAAAGACATTGATCACTGCACACCAGTGCTGGCAAAAAACTAAACCAAAATGTCTTACCAATTTTGTTTCCACTAAATCAAGTACTGTAGTCTTTGCAGAAATGCAGCTTTCCTGACTAGAAAACTGATTCAATGATTCTATCCCAGCAAAACCAAGACAGCAAGTTTCTCAAAAAAAAGCACGAGTATTAATTTCCATGAGTAAACCATGAGTATTTTCTGTAGGGAATGGAGACCAATGTCAGATGTTCGTATTTCAGGAATTATTCCAGGCATTACGTGGAGAGACATGTATTCCAATGCTACTAGCATATTACAGGTGAAAAGAAATGAACTTCTGGAGGACCAGTTGAAAAGTTTTAGACCAAAGCTCAAGAAGAAGAGATGCATATTTATTTGTAAAACTGATGTAAATCTTACTTTAAATGTTTAATTTAACTTTAGGGGGGTTCGTTGTCCCACCCTTTTTAATGCAGGACATTTTTGGATCCATTTCTTGCTTGAAGTAAAAACTAGAGACGCAGACTCAGGTATGCTACCAGTGCAGGTTCATTCCATTGAATGCTGGACCTTAATCTGATCTGGGGGGGTGGAAGGCAGTTCAGAAGGGTATAATACACCTGATAAGTGGATGTGTTTCATTCTCTGCAATATACTGAATGAATCTTTGAAAGGTTATGTATTATTTCCTTACCTATCAGTTATTTCTAATGGACAGTCTGTGGTAGTGTAAACACCCCATGGATTGGAAAAATCTATACGTGTTTGCAGAACAAGGTCACAGTAAGAACTACAGAGCCACTTCTCCTTGTCCAGCACTGCTGGAACTTAGACAGCCCTTAGGGTACAGGGTTAGGTTTCTGCTATAGGTGCAGAAAGGATTTGGATTCCCAGCAGACAGCTGTCTGAAGGGCATTTCCCTTCACAGGGATGTGGGCATTTCTCATTTCACACCCCCACAAATAATTTCAGGTAAACTGGGATGATCAAGAAGATGACTGCAGGAGAGAGGTGGAAAGGATTGTATGTAAATTATTCTGGGTGTGCAGATGACTGCTTGTATGTACCATTATTTGGAAAATGTTGTTCCATATGATCATCTTTAAAAAAGCCAAAAGGACTATTTGGGGGACTATGGGCAGGTCAGCCTCACTTCGGTCCCTGGGAAAATCATGGAGCAAGTTCCCTGGGAGCACATGAATGAGAGATGAAAATACATCACCAGCTCTCCTAAAACTTTTCCTTGATTTGGGTGCTGGAGAAGGGAGTCTCTGGATTGTAGAATTTATCTGAAGATTTATGCTTTGAATTTCTGTGCTTCAGGTAGCTAGAGGAACTTGGAACTTGTCTTCTCTGGGATAGTGCTTTCATGATCACAGTTTTCTTTTCATAAATCCCATACCTCAGGAAATGGGAGATTTGCAGTGAAGGTATCATATTTATCAGAAATGAAGATGAAGTTTTTGATCAAAAGAGTGAGAGAAAACAGCATAAAATTGTGCACAGGCCCACATTGTGGGTCAGGAGCTGGTGCCTCTGCCACCTTGTCCTCTGTGCAAGGCGTGAGGTCTCAAGCTGGTCTGGCTGTATTTGGTGCCATTGTGATGCCTGGAGGTGCACAGCTGGACACAGCAGCAGTACTGCACCTACCCAAACTACATCGATGTTATAGGCTCTGAGGAGAAATTAAACTTTTCCTATGGAGCTGAAGCTGATTTGAGAGACATATATGGGATGTCACCTGCCTCAGTGCACAGACTTGATGTCCTGGGACCTTGATGGGAACAACTCAAGCACTGACCATGTATGGCCGTGGTTGTGTGCCAAATTGTATACGAGAAGCAGTGGCGAGGGTCCCACGCAACAGGTTTGCTGACCCACACAAGCAGGTTTGGGACTGTTTTGGGAAAAGGTCCTCTGTAGGAGGCTGCTGGTGGACATTACATCCCTTCCTTGCTTCAGGATCCCAGAGGGGAGGTGCAAGTGGCTGGCAAAGCTGTGGAGCAGGAGAAGGGCACTTGAATCATGTTGCAAAAATAGCAGCTGCGAGCCTTGTGGCGGGTGTCATGAGCCAAAGGTTGAATGAGCGAGTCCCCGTCTTCTTGTGTGCCCTGGGAGGTCATGGGTGCTCCAGAGGGCCACAGGGGCCTGCTGGCCCCAGAAGGTGTGCAGACCATCAGCATGTGTTTGTCTTGATCATGGTAGCATGCCTGTGAAACCGCAGTTTAGCGGTTTGCCGCAATTTCTCTGCTTTATGCTAATAGAAAACTGTTTCTGCAGCTTTTGAATTTATGTAGCCCAAGGCGAGACCAACCAGGTCTCTTGCGCATACTGGAAGCCTACTGTAAGAAGCAAGAGTGAAGATGAACATAAACGAGCCCAAGGAGCAGGTGCTGCTGTGGAAGGCTGGGAATTGGGACTAAACTGTCATTCACATGCATAAGCACAATTCCTACTGATTTCCTATCTCCCATCTCTGACTACCTACATGCACGGTGTCTTATCACACAGCCCATGCCATCCTTCCCATCCTTGTGCGCCCAATTCTGCTATCAGACAAACCCCTACAGCTTTTACCAAAGCCAATTGGAATTTCAAATGTGTTTTCCACAATATTTTAAGTCTATTTGCACAAGATCCAGTACAACTGGGGATTCATTTTGTTGTAACAGTGGGTCTTGATTTTTCCTGAGGTTCTCATGATGCAAATGTTACCAGGCTTTTATGGGATTGGGCACATTAAATTACTCTGTATGATTCCCTCTGTCACCATGGGATATCTGGCCCACAGTAACGGGGTAAGTGCAGATTTGCCAATCATACCATGGGGAAAGTGTAAGAAAACTGCTAAATATACAAAAAAGGAAAATAAAATAAACTCGTGTTCTTAAGTTGGAATTGCTAGTTAAAATGTTAAAAATATGAATATAATAGGATGGTAGCAATTTAAGAATTTAAATATTTACAAAAGGGCAGAAGCAAAGACTGAAGTCAAGGCAGACAGATACCTTGAGACATGCATATAAAAAAAATCTTGCCTCTGCTCCTGTGTCCTGTTATCCATTATAGCAAAAACCCCTTTATGTTCACCTGGTTCATCAGATTACCTTCCAGCATTGGCACCAAAACCTCTCCAGTTATCACTGTGCTGTGATCCAGGACCTAGGTTTCCTACCACAAAAGACCAGACACGGACATCCCCCGAGCCACCGTGCCCAGGGGTCCCTGCTCCTTTTCCTGCAATGCCATCCAAGGACCGTCAGGTGCCCCTCTGGTGTGGTGTTGCCCCACAGTTTGCAGCTCAAGGCCAGACCTCTGCTAAAACCACACTTGCCTGCAGTCCATCCTGGGCCGGTGGAAGTCCCCACTCACATGCAAAGTCAAGACTGAGTCTGGAGACATCTGAAAGGGAAAAGCTTTTGGCTGCCCCTGGTCCCTTCCCATGGGGCCACCCACGCTCTCCTTTGCAGCCGCCAGATGAGTAAGCGTAGGTGAGACACAGTGACACCGAGTACGTGGAGTAGAAGTCCTGTTACACATTTCCTCGTCGCTGCCCCAGCAGACCTTGTGTTTATTTTGCGGATGATGAGCTGATACGGTGAGCAGGAGAGCGGAGGAATGGCATTAGTAGCTAGGGTAGCAGCATTAGTAGCTAGGGTTGTCTCGCCTCCCCGTGGTGCAGGAATGAGCCTTAGGAGAGCTATGAAATAAAAGAGATAGCTAGCAGCTAGTGGCAGAGAAAGAGAGGGAAAGAGGGGGGGGGGTGAAAAAAAACAAGTCTCCTGTTAAGGAGCAGCCTTTATATCCTTTAATTGCAACAGAGACTCGCTCTCTGAATGGTGAGAGGCTCCAGCTGTACTACAGTGCATGCAGCCCCAAGGATTTACCTTCCTTTTTTTCTGCAGGATTACTCTCTATTCCACTTCAGAAAGGCACCATGGAGCTCCAGAGAGGCTGCTGTACGCGTCTGAGCGCTCACTTGGCTCTTTTCTGGGCTGGCGAGCTCCTGAGGCTGCTGTCTGCTGCTGGTGCCATCGCTCCCTGCAGTTTGATTGTGTTAGTGAACTGCACCTTTCATTCACACTGGCTTCACGTGGATGCAGCAGCTGTGGAGAGAGTCAGCAGCAGGAAAAAAAATCGTTTAAACAGCCTGCTGGAGTGGATTCCCAGCTCCTCTTCTGTGCTCACCGCTAGCAAAGCACTACCTGCTGCCTTCACTGGGGCTGTGGTACCTGAGGCCCAAAAATAAGGAGGTGAAGACCAGTAGCTGTAGCACCACCAGGATGCTGGTATCACACAGAACCTCTGCAGCCTGGGGTAGCGAATGTCCCAGATGTGCATGAGTGTGTTTTTTTGTCTGAACTAGGTATTATGTAGGTTTTTCTTCTCTTAGAAATTAGAAATTCAGCAAACAGGCAGTATTAGGAGGAGTGCTTTAATGAAAAGTGCATGGGCTGGGGTTTGTCTGCACAGCCAGGTCCCCCTTTGAATATTGATGTTCCTGGTCCAGCTCTGCTCAAGCAGCTTCTCTCATACCTTTATCTCTTTCTTCCCCTGCAATATTATAAAATATAAAACAATAGTGATGGTGTTAGGACAAATGAAATCCTGTATTTTTAGAACAACTGAATAATATCAATACTTGTTTTCAAAGACCAACAACTTATTCCCTGAGAATTCCTGGGTGATCTGGAAAAATAAGTTTATCTTTCCCCATCTCTATGTCAAAGTGAAGGCTGAAGCACAGGGGTGGTATTGATGCATTCAGGATGGTGAAGAAGGTCGATGCGGGGCCATGGATGGAGCAAGACAGGAACTCGTTGCATGTTCAAGTGGTAGCAGCTTATGCTTGTGGCAGCCAACATATTTTAAAATGGGACCACTGGGAACATTGGTATGTTTTTCCCTCTAGCTTGAGGTTTGGCTAAAAGGCTAAACTACTTATTTAGTTATTTAGTTATTCATTTAGTTATTTATTATAAGTTTATATGAAATACATCTGTATATTTTTTCTCCAATTTAAAACACTGGTTAGCAAACAAGATGCTTGTGGAAAGGGTTGGTCAGCAGCCCTAGGGAGCGATGCCCAGTATAGGCAGTGGCCGGGCTCTCCTGTGAGTAGGGATGCTGCAGCATCAGGCACCCAGGGAACACCACTCACTGTTGGGCTCCAGTCTTCAATTATTATCTTGCCTCAAGCTTGAGCTGCCAATCCCTATGCGGACGCCTCTGTAGCTTCACTGTTATTACTGCTCCTCTGGAGCCTTTTATTTGCCTCGTTCATATTCTTGGAGAAGTTGCTAAACTAAAATAAATTCTGTAAATTCCATGGATAATATATGACTTCAGTGACATGGCCTGAAGCTTTTATTGGCAACCGTTATCTCTAACTACGGGTTCTTTTTTTGTACACGATTCCTTCCCACTGGCTCGGTTATGGAGAGGCTATTGCTGAGGCAATAATTTTCTTATATCCCTGTTTATGGTTTTGCTCTTTCAGCCCATAGGAGAAGGAGAGTCACCTCCTGAGAAGGGCATTCAGAGCCAGATACCCAACTTGAAAGCATGCTGCAATTTTGAAACGGGGAGAGGGTGAAGCGGGAATTACTGGATGAAATTCCCCCATTTGTGCCGTTCAGAATTCATGGCCTGGGGGACTTTCCCTGGCATTACTTTTAATTGGTGGTATTTCTTTTCAGTCCCCTGCGTTCTTTAGCAGCACATGGGCAGGTGTTTGGTGCTTGACCATGGCTGCAAACAGTGACTGCTTGATGTGGTCCTGCAGTTTGCTAGAACTGAAAAGGCACAGTAAAGAGTCTGATCTGCACTTCCACAGCGAAGTGCAGTGCTTCATGCCTCTGACCTCATTGGGGGCCCTGACAAAAGTAGGCAAGAAAAAGGTCCTGTCAGTTCAAGGTACCCCTTTTTAATAAGCTTCCCAGTTCTTAATAGCAGAGTGATGTAAAAAAGACATTTGCCTGCAGACCTCCATTCCCAAGAGCAGTTACGAGCTTGGGGATGTAGTTTCACAGGATGGTCATGCCAGAGCTCTGCCTCTCAGAGCTGTGACCAGACCTGCCAGCAATCGAGCAGCACAAGTCTCTGCTCTTATCTAAAGCTCCTTTGCTGGCTCAAACTTCTTCCAGAAATTTTGCAGGTGCCAGAGGTTACAAACAATTGTGCCAAAGCCACCAGGGCCCTTGCTGTGCCCAGTCACCCTTGCATCTCCTCAGTGGAATTGATGATCTCAATGGTCTTTCCCAGCCTAAATGAGTCCTCTCCTTATTTTGCTCCTCAGCTTGCTGAGCCCTAAACATCTACATTTGCTGTGGACACTTGGTGCAAGGGGCCTCTCCCTAGCTGAAGGGGGAGCAAGCTCTGATGGCTGGGTTGCAAATCTGTGCCTGTGTATGCGTGTGTACTTGTAGGCAGCAGCTCCACCTGGATGTAGGCCTGAGCTCTGACAGTGTCCGACTGTGCGGGCCTTGGTACCTCAGCCAGACTCACAGCTCCCACGGAGACTCCAGCCACCAGACTCTCACCTCCTTTTCCTCACCATCCTTCTCCTCATCCTTCCTTTGCATTAGGGGATGTTTCAGGCATTTCAGCATCCCCTGCAGAAGCTCTGCTTGTTGGAAGGGTTTACCTGAGTTGTGCACCCTTGCCTCCCAAGCAAAGAAAGGCCTGAAGGCAGGAGTGAAACAAAGTCCTCAAGGATGGTATATCAGATGCTTTTACTGGAAATGCAAACTACAGTGCTATGTAACACTTACTAATGTTCTAGGTACAACAAAATAAATTACCTAATCTATTAATCTCTTCTCTAATGGAAACCTACTGGTTTGGACTGGCCTAATTTTCTCTTTGTCTGCTGTTCTCTGATCGCATCCTGTTTAATTTCCCTTTTCAGTGAGAAACCACACTTCCGAATGTGCACATTGTTAGCATGCTCTGCCTAATTAGCTATAATAATCTTTGTTAAGGAAGGCTGAATTGAGAGAAATCCAGTAAAAACTGTTTGGTTTGGTTTGTTGGTTTTTTTCCCACCCCATTAGCCTTGTCTGTCAGGCTGGTTTTTGTTGTTACAGTGCCAACCACATCTGGTAAAATTTCCATAGCCCTAAGGCTACTGGTAAGGAGGACTGGCACGGAAAGCGTCCTGCAGCGTGTAAAGGAGGACGAAGGCAGGGATGGGCGCCATCCTCCAGCCAGAGGCAGCCAGCAGAGACCTTCAGACCACGGCTTAGTTCATGGTGTACTCTTTCTGGTGGGGATGTTATGTCTGGGTGTTTTTACAGCTGTTAACTTTCTTGTGGTTTTATTTGCACTCATATTTTCCTTACGTGATTTCTTGATTGTTGCCCTTCCTGAAAATACTGTTTGCAGAGGTTTACATCCTTGGCTTCATAGAGTGTTTTCCGTACCTGTGCAACCAGTCCCCCCCATGGGGGCTTGTAGGATGGCACAGAGGTGCTGACCCCACAGGTGGACCCACCACAGATTTGTCCCCCTGGTCTTGCTGTGCAACCAAGCCGGGGGCCAGATATCTTCCTGAAAGATGTTTTCATGCAGAAACAGCATGTTGCCTGATATGTAACTGCACCTTTGAGCCTTCGAAGTGTGACAGGCTGAGAGAATTGGGGTTGTTCAGCCTGGACAAGAGAACGCTCTGGGAGGACCTTATAGTGACTTTCCAGTACCTGAAAGGTGCCTATAAGAAATCCGGGGAGGGACTTTTTACAAGGGCAGATAGCGATAGGGCAAGGGAGAATGGCTTTAAACTGGAAGAGGGTAGATTTAGACTGGACATTAGGAAGAAATTCTTTACTGTGAGGGTGGTGAGACACTGGCACAGGTTGCCCAGGGAAGTTGTGGATTCTCCCTCCCTGGAAGTGTTCAAGGCCAGGTTGGACAGGGCTTTGAGCAACCTGGTCTGGTGGGAGGGGGGCTCGACCAGATGATCCCAGGTCCCTTCCAACCCAAGCCATTCCGTGATTCTATGATTCTGTATGCAACTGTGGCCTGGCTTGGACTTGGCGGGTGATCCAACTCTGGGTGGTGCTGGCACTGCTCTTTCAAGAAGGCACAGTGAAACCAGTGCCCCCTACTTCTGAGGCTGGGAACACTTAGAGGGCAAGCCAGCAGCAGCTTTCTTGGCTGTGCAAAGGCAAGCGATACGCCTGCAAGCCATGGGTCACATTATGAGGGCTTTTCCTAGGATTCAGGAAAGCTTTATAAATGAACTGTAGAGAAAAATGGCTGCAATTTTTTCAGAGCTCACTGTATATAAAGATGGCATTTACCCAGAGAAGTGTTGTTTCCACAGTATACAGAGAACTGGGATACACTGTTAGATTGATCTCTTGTAGCTGAAAATTACCATTACATTTCAATTGCGTACAGACATCTTAAATTATTAATGGGATTCCTGCCTGAGGATAAATGTTGTAGATTCACATTCTGAGATTTTTAAGAGCTCTTTGATTGCTTACAACTAGGGCTGTTAAATACAGTTATTTGCTTTATACATCTTAAATGGATCAATATCAACTGAAGAAATACCTGGGGGATAGCCAGTGAGAGTAAAAGAGTAGGAGTAAAGCTACCACCAGTATCCTTCAGGTCTTAAGGGATTTCTAAATCTGACTGAGGTTTTGTCCCTTACCTGTTACCTTGTCACTGACCAGCCCATGAATCCTGGGTGAAATTCATGCAGTTGCACTCGGCACATACGCTTTAAGAAAAATCAAGCTGTCAACCTTTAATCAAACTTTCTCCAGCTGCTTAACTTGTCTGGGAAAAGGAACTGTAAAGCCGTTCTCCTTCTGATGCGAAGCAGGTTGTCAAAGGCTGCTTTAATAGGCAGCCCCATTTCTCTTTTCTCCTGAAAAACAGGACTTTGTGGACTAAAGTTTCCATGACAGAGCAGCAGGCGTTACACACGAGCAACACGACATCCCGCAGAGCAGTTTGGAAAATGGCCCGAGATCTGTGCGCACCATTGCCCTCACAGCCGCAGTTATCCCATGGGCTGTTTTCTGGAGTACCAAAAGTCTGTGTCTTATGAGCTGGGGAGGAGACGATCAAGCATCCACACACAGCCCTTGCAGCAGCCAGGATGCAGTCCTGGACAGTCCCGTGAGCTCTTGGTCACCCAGAGGACTCGTCTTTGCGCTTCCCTCTCCGTATGGGAAGCTGTATTTTGCTTCAGGATCCAAATGGCTTCTTTTTGAACAGACACACCACTAGAGATATCACACTGGGCTTCAATCTGCCTCTTCACCTTTGTGCTACACCTTGACCAGACACCTATGTCCAGTGCTGTTGTTCCTTCTACTCTTCTTCTCTCACTCGCTTCTTAAAGCCAGCTGTCACATAGGAAAAGTCAGGCTGAGGTGGAAGAAGTTGCTTTGCCTTCTCCTACCCATGTTCCTGTTTGTGCTATTCCTCCTTTTGCAGCTGTCTTGGGGTAAGATTTCATAAGACAACGTGAGCCAATGTAATGGCTCGCTGCTGCCAAAAGGGGACGGTTCCCACCCCAACCCCTGCCTAAAGTTTCTACCACCACCTCCGCTAGGTATGCCATGCACTGGGCTCCTCTCTGAGCAAAAGCAGTGGGCAGGTTTTGCCATTTCAGGAGGTAAATGGGCATAGGAGAGGGTCCAAAAAATGCTCTAGTTGTGCAAGGGAGGTGGTGGTCATGGTGTGGCCAGCATCATGGTGGGACCAGCACCTTTTTCTCTGCAAGCTCAGCTGGGCATAAACCTTCAGCTGAAAACCACAGTGTTCAGCCTTCTGCAAGCGCTTCTCTGGTGCCACCTCCCTCCACGCAGGGGGGAAGAGCCCTGGGGATGGCGGACACTTCAACACTCCTTGTGCTGCATGTGGGTGCCAGGTGCCCATTGCCTGCAGGAGAAACCCAAGGGAGAATTCCGAGCCCTCTCTTTTGGCAAGATGGTGATATTTTCTATTGCAAACCCAGTCATGCGAGAAGAAAAGCTCTTCTCTAAACAAAAGGGGCACATAAGCAGAGTTGTGCAGCTTTGAAAAGTACTTATCTTATGCCCAGACTCTGAAGTATGGTTCATTTTAATTCTTATAAGTATTTAAACTTTCTGTTCAGGGATCCCATTGAAAAAAGAGTCCAACTCAGCTATTTTATTTTTAATCCAGGCTAAACCTATGCAGGCACTGGCATATCCTTTCTCATACAGAGTCATTCTCAACGAATTAAGTCATACTGTTGCTATCTATTCCATTCAATCTACATATTTCCTTATGCAACCCTGCTGCCCTCTGACTTTCCATCAGTGTCAGAAAACTTCAGCACTGAAGTAATGGAAGATGGTGATTTAATATGCCCTATAGGAAAAAGAGAAAATATTATCCCTCCTACATTGTGGAGAGAAGTGTTGTTATAGTTGATGCCTCATTTGCCACAAACAGTATCTTAATACAAGCAGGTTTCACAATATGTTAATCTTAAATCAAGCATGTAATTATGAAGACTGATGTAACACACCTAGAATCACAGCAAAGTAAAGTGCCACTAGTTCAGAGCATTTCAAAATGAATGGTGGTATGCAGAGAGGTGATACAGTATTTGCACAATTCCCAAACAGTAAATCAGATAATTCCAACCATCCCAATGTCACCAAAGATGTAGTCTGATATAATATACTCAAATGTATTTAGGATTTGAAAATGGGAATGAATTAATAAGATTTCTGATTGGACAGAGTTTCTAAGTTAGTGTTTGAACCAGATGCTAAGTGGATTCTGTGATGCTTTGCAGTGTGGCCTATGCACAGTGAACAAGTACAGTGTAAGGTTCAAAGGTAATCAAATAAAAAGAAAATTTTAAACCCAAACAACAACAACATTGTTTTTGGTGGAGTTACCTCTTCAGAAACTTTTCGGAGGTAAAACATCACACTGGCAAAGCATAACCATTTCAAATTCCCCAGGAAACACAAGCGTAAGGTATGTTGATACTACAACGTGTTTTTGAAGGCTGAAAACTCAAATCTGATCCTTGAGGACGTATTTAGCCAGACTTGACATTCAGGCTCAGAAGGCCATGCCAAGTCACTTAAAAGTCCAGGACTTCGTTTTTAGCCAGCCGCTGCTACTTTGCAAATGCATTGATGCCATTCAAAGTTGACCTAGAAAGAATTACATGACACTAATATCGTAACACGAATCCACCTTCAGGGGCTGTGACACGGCTCTGATTTTGCCCAATATACCATGCTTGTGAAGCTGGGGTTCAGAAGCTACGGTGTAGTAATTTGTTAGCACTGGAGTGCAAAAGCAATCTGACATAAGGCAGGAAAATCCAAACCCGTGATATTTCAGCCATCTGTTGGGGCTTCAAAAATAGCTATCAAAAATCCCCAAACCAAAGGAAAGTGCTTGAGCTCTTTGAATACATCACAGGCCATAGTGTGGATGTCAAGGTCAGCAAGGTCAGGCTGTTAACATCAAATCAGAGGTATTACAAACACTTTTCAGACATGTACATGGTCCAAATCCTTTGGTGACATAAATCAATCTGATTAGAGCCAAGGAGGTAATAAATGATCTCCTTAAATCAGGAGACCCTCCCTGGCAAGTCAGTCTCCATCAGAGATGTTTGCAAGGGCTGTGGGCTGGCTGCCAGAACTTCTTTGCTTGGCAAAGCCTGAGCAGAGGGAGAACAGCACATGCAGATTCAAGCAGTGAAGTCCTCCACGGGCATCAGGAATCCCACCTTGTGTGCCCTTCCCTTATTTACTATTTTATTGAGCATTGAACATGTTCTTCTCAGCTGTGAAAAAGCAGCAGATCTTTGCCAAAGAGGCTGTCAAGAGGGAATATTTCTCCTTTGGCTATCACCTGATATTACTAGGTCTTGCACTTGCCAGATGACTTACGAAAGCACACATTCCTGTGTCTGATGTCCTCCGAGACACATGCTGAACCTCTGGTTTGCCCCAAGCCATCCTGTTCAGCAGCTTGCTGTTTCTGTAAGGAACATCACCATCTCCTGGCTCACTCTGAGATCACTCTACTACTAGGCAAGACTCAAAATGGAAATAAAATGGGTTCATTTGACCGAAGTAAAATGTCAAGCAAGTGTCAAGAGTTAGCCCACTTACAAAGGACTATACCTGCCACCCATCCTGTGTTTTAGCTGCTCTCTTCTTTTCTTTAGCCGTTCTCCCTGCTTGGCATGGCTTTACTTCAAGAAACATCTCTTTAGCAAGGAATCCTGTTCTCAGCTTTTTTGTTCCTATGTGCATGTGGACATTTTACGGTTGCTCTTGAAGCGCCAAAGCACGTTGCTCGACAAATGTAAAGCACCTCCTTTCTGTGCTGGTACTTACTCATTCACTACACCGCTTTTTGTCACTGTGAGAATAATAATGAAGTAGTTACTAAAATATGAGCTAAGTAGAGAGCCCTTGATCTGCCAGTTTTTCCTCATCTGTTTACCCCTTTCTCTCAAGAGTCAAGCGATGTGCAGCCAGCAGATGACTTTCTAACATTTTACAAATCACACGTACAGAAGGAGTCCTCTGGGACAGCACTTCTTTGTTTGTTTTCCCAGAGACAGTAGGAACCTTCTTGTGAGCTGCATGAAAATTTACCACTTACACACTGTAAAATGCCTGACTTTTGATGTGTTTCCATTTGCACAGTTCCTGTGGTGCCCTCGGCATCTGCAGGGGCCACACACGACTGTGGTAGCGGGGATGTCTGACCGGACAGGCCAAGCGCCAGGGGATTCTCTCCCAGAGCATCGCTGTTGAAGTTTCGTGGGAGAAACGTGCTTTAGGAGGAGAAGAAAAAACTAATAAAGTCAGCTTTCCAATGAGCCTCATCATTGTCTCATCTCAGCTCTTTTTTGTCACCAGCCCAGTCTTGGTCTCCCTTGGCAATTTTTTTCAGATTTCACCTTCTGAAATTGGTGCAGTAATAGACTAGCGAAGTGGCGAGTTGTATTACTCCGGCCCTGACCTTTCAAATTCAATGCTAACATAATTTGAGGATAATTTAGAAAAAAAAGAAGTGAAACTATTTTTATTTAAGGATATTTTTGTCCCTCTTGCACAGTAATCATTTCGGCTAAAGGGATAAAAATTGAAGAAGCTGCAGATCTCTGCCTTATGTTGAGTACTGAGTTCAAAGTCAGGTTCTGCAGCCATCAGATTCGGCTGCAGGAGAAGCAGCTGTCAGATGCAGTTTATTAGTGGGTACAGCACGGAGGGAGGCTCAGGCCTATCACCCCTAACAAGTGCTGTAGGCAGCTCTTTAAAGCACTTCCAAAGCATCTGTGCTGCTGAGCATTAAATAAATAGGAGCACCTTTCACCCCAGAGAACTGTCCCATAGAAATATTCTAAGTTGTAACTGCTGATACATCACGGCAAAGCAGCTGTTGTGGCTTTCACTTCAATTTTAGCTCTACAGGCTATAGAAAACCATTCCCTGAAGCCACAGTGGAAGCAGGCCAGCAGCAATTTCATCGAAAGGCCAGGGGAAAACTGAGAAGCAGTGAAAAGTGCAGAGGTTACGGTGGTGTGGATTCAGAGGATGAAGATATTAAAAATTCTGTATCCTGGAGGGGAAATGAGGAGAAAAAAAGGACAGAAGCTGACAAAATTCAGCAAAGAAAATGGGCAAATAACAGTTACAATAATTAGAGTCTTGTTTTAGCACGGTTTTATGAAGTAGGGACTAAAGGGAAAGGAAGGGTGCAGAGCTGGAGCGACCCCAGTGAGGACATAGCTGGCATCTGGGATGCTGGGAGGGAGGGGGGATGTTGTCAATGGGAGATCAGAGAGGCTGGGAGGGTAGAAAACACAATACATTCAGTGGGCCCCATGCAGAAAGGGAACCATCACGGTGGAGCCTGGTGCAGAGACTAAATTCTTCTACAGTGTAGGCGCTTGCATGGCTGCAAGTCACCAGAAAACTCAGAGATGCAGTTCTCAGTCTAATCATGAGTGGTACACTAGGCCTGGATCACATTCAATTTAAACATCCTTACAGGAATGGAAAGGTAAAAAAAAGAAATCCACTACAAGAATGTTTAACTTTGAGGAGACAAATCATGTAAAAGTGAGGAAGCTTGTTAAAAACTACAGACAAAAGTACTTTGTGGGACTGAGATGCCTCATAGACACCGCATCAGAGGATGAAAGAGAAAATGTATTTTAAGGGACTCTAAAAGGAATCCAAAAAAGCTACACTTCCATCTTTTTAAACTGTAAAGAGGACTACTAGAAGTTAAATAAATAAATTCCTTCATAAAACTGAGGACATCTCCCAGTGAGAGTGATACAAACTCTGGCAGACTAAATGGAAACCCACAGCATGCCAGGCCTAAAAATTTCCTCAGATTTAGAGGGCAAAAATACCTATAGTAGCCCTTGAGGGAGTTCACATGCACAAAAATATAAAACCTTTTCTTTGCAGATGACAAGCCCACGGATCTGTCTCACATTAATGTGCCAGTAGAAGAAAATCCAGACCAAACTGATGGGAACAAACAGTAAGAAATCTCTGGGGCTCTGGCTGGGAAAGCCGAGAATTTCAGATGTGGAGCTGCCAGATGCCAGCGGTGTGTCACCTCCTGGCGAGGTGAGGCCTCCTTGCGCAGGGATGTGGCACTCTTTTTAAAATGGCCAGTCTGGGGATCACAGAGCAATAAGTCTGGAGGACAATCTGGTTGCCAGGCTAAAGAGAGCCAGAAGTGGTAGACACGTGGATGAACAGGACATATAGGAAAGAATCAACGTAGATTTTGTATGGGAGAGTAATCCTGTTTCATCAAGTGTAATTAATTATTTAAGAGCTTCTTGATAAGGCCCTTTATCCAAGATTTTTTAAAAAATAAGGTTACAGAGAAGTTTCAAGAGTAGCTTTAAAAGTAAGGAATAAAAGGAGGAATAAATAAGCACCCAGAAGGGGAATAGAGGGGAAGTCTGAGAGAAATTTATGTTCTGATCTATATTGTTTAAAATACTTGTAAGCAATATAGGAAGAAAAGCATCCATCATGAGGTGAGAGGGTTTTTTGGTCATTACAGATTACCCAGAGTTATCTGAACTGAAACCAACTGCTGAGTTGTGGAAGGATCCCATGGCACCAATTAACTGGAAATAAAGTCAGCTATGAAAATTGGTGTTACTACATTCACAGTAATTCAGGTAGGGA